>NW_012115077.1:2855640-2890950 GCF_000951035.1 Colobus angolensis palliatus | reverse complement strand
TGAGGCAGGAGAATGGCATGAACCTGCAAGGCAGAGCTTGCAGTGAGTGGAGATTGAGCCACTGCACTCCAGCCTGGGCGACAGTGCGAGACTCCGTCTTTAAAAGAAAAAAAAAAGAAAAAACTTACTGAAAGTAATTTGGAGGGCTAAAACAATAAACTATGTGCTACTAACAAGGTCGAATATGAGTATGATAGAAATAAGTGTGTAAGTTTTAACAGCAGAAGCAAACAAGCAAGTAGAGAAATTGGTTTAGCAGTCTGGCATCTAAGGGGTTGTGTGACAGAAGCCACAGTTTGGACAACCACACACAGATACGAGTATTCTCATTCAAGGTAAGTAAAGGTTAAAATAAAAGGGCAGAAGTACCAGAGGTAATGGTATAAGAATCTCTCTTTCAGTGATAAAGAATACAAAACATTATTTCAATATGCTTTTCAACCAGAAATAGAAAGCGTAGTTAACATAGTGGAGCATATTTACCCAGAGACCAAAAGCCAGTTCGAATCTCGGCACAGCCACTTACTGACTCTAAGATTTATCAACAATCTACTTAACCTATGACCTTCAGCTTCTGCTTTTTTAAACCCCTACCTTCAGGGTTTGCCTATGTATTGGTAATCATATGCTTAAAGCAGCTGGCACAGAGTAGGTTGTCAGTAATGAGCTGCTGTAATATCATAGCATGCTGCTTCAAAAAACCACAGCCTAACGACTAGTAATAAAGATATCAGTAGCCTCTTCTATATAATTTTAAAAAGTTTTCTAGCAGCCAGGAGCGGTGGGTCATACCTGTAATCCCAGCACTTTGGGAGGCAGAGGCGGGCGGATCACGAGGTCAGAAGATCAAGACCATCCTGGCCAACATGGTGAAACCCCATCTCTACTAAAAGTACAAAAATTAGCTGGGTGTGGCGGCGCGCACCTGTAGTCCCAGCTACTCAGGAGGCTGAGACAGGAGAATCTCTTGAACGCAGGAGGCGGAGGCTGCAGTGAGCCGAGATCGATCGCGCCACTGCACTCCAGCCTAGGCAACAGAGCAAGACTCTAGATTCTGTCTCCAAAAAATAAAATAAAATAAAATAAAATAAAAACTTTTCTATCTAGTACACACATTTCAAATGGGCATTGTGATACACGTTTTAAACTATAAGCACGCTTTTCTGTGATTGGAGTAACTGTCTTCTCCAGTAGGAAACATATGTAAAAGCATTTAGAAAGTATGACAGGCAAATCTGGATAAATTTAGAATGAAGTTTCTTAGACCAAGGGGCTGATAGTGACAATATTGTGGTTTCTAGAGGCTTCAGTGGATAGCAATAGAAACAGGTCAAAGGAATTTGGAAAGTAGTTTCTATGCTGCGGTAAAGCAAAGAGAGAGTTGGGAGAAAAAGGTGAGCTTTCTCTGCTCTTGTGGATCACCACGGTCCAGAAATGAGTTTTACGTAAGCTCACTTTATCGGACTATATTTTCAGGAATTAAATAAATGCATTTGTCAAATCACAAGAAGGTTTTTTGGTGGGAGAAGTATAGCAAACGTAACTGCAGTTCACACAGGTTCTCTCAACTTTTTCATTAAAACCGATTCTAAGACTCCAGAGCAGTAGGGTAAGTTATTTTCTCTTCCTTCAAACACCCAATCCTGAAGTTCCCAGCCTGTAGTTGTCATGCGGACCCAACAGGAGACATTCTGTCTCCCATTCTCTTCATACTTCCTCCGGCGGACCGGAATGCAAGTTCCTCGTTTCTCTTTTCCCACTCAGATTTCCAACAGTGACCTCAACTCCACTGCGCCGACTCCTCCAGTCTCCCGGGCTCTGGATCTTCTCCCTCAACATTCGTTTCCTCTCAGAGTTCGTACCCCAAGCCCCTTCGTCCGAGTTCCATTACTCCCTCAACATAATTCTACCCAGGCGATTCAGATCCCTCTTCCTCCACATCCCCGCTCTGTCCACTCTGTCCAACCCCTGCCCCACGTCCCGCTCACACGGGCGGGCCAGGCCAGACCCCTGCCCCAGACCGTTGGGTATCCCCAAGGCCCTGAGGCTCCCACTTAGGCAAGCCCCGCTGCTCAGTTCGGCCGCTCCGGGGGTCTGGTTCTTTCCTCTGCTGTTTCTCCCAAGATCTGTCCTCACTCAGCCCCTCTCACCCTCGTGGGACGCACCCGGAGGCCTTCTCGCCCTCACCTTCCCAGTAATTGCTGGTTCCTGCCGCCATCTTTGTTGTCCAACGTCAGCCGGGATAGCGGAGCAGAGGCGATGCAGGCCAGAAAGTCACCACCGCGCCTGTTTCCGCCCCGAGCGCCAGGGCTGACGGGATGCGAACCTCCGCGGACACTGCCACCTGCTGATCAATTCGTTATCTTACAACTTTTAAGTAGCGACAGATCAAAAACTTCAGCTTTAGCTCCTGACACTCTGAATGTCTGTCTTTCATTCCCGCTTTCTGCGCCCCAAACCATCATCATCTCCCTTATCTCGGCTTATCCTTTCTCTCAGCAGGTGCCTAGTTGACTGGGAGGAGAATCATCCTCAGGCAACTCCCTCAATTTCCTTCACCTTGTCTCTAATGTGTATCTTCAGCCAATTTCTTCTTTTCTCAGACACAGAGACCCTTTCTTCCCAGAGCCATTTTCTTCATTCTACCTCCCCGCCTGTGCTCCATCATCCACCTTCTCTGGCATATGTGCTCTTCTCCACTGGCTGCTTTCCTTGTGTCTACAGTAGTTCTAGTTCCAGCCCTCTTTCCTTGTCAGCCGCCACATCTAGAAAGAGTGAGCTAACTGCTTCTACATGCTCTCGGCCTGAGCCCTCAACCTGCTAAAATCTGCTGTCCAAACCCACACTTTTTAGATACATAAATTATCTGCTGGTGCTGACTTAATTCTAGTGAAGTGTAGAAAACTTAATTCCTGTAAAGTTCTTTCCCCTACTCATTTATAATATAGTTGTTTAAGTATTTCCTCTGCTTTCATTGAGAGAACCACATCAGTCAATGTTGTAATATTTGCTTCAAGTGTCAGGCATAAGTTAGAGAATTCAAGAGAAGAGGAAAGCATACTTGATTTATGCATATTTTACTCTTCTTCCTTCCTAGTGTCCCAAGATTCCTTTTTTTAATCGTTTCCTTTCTGTTTCAAGAATTTCCCTCAGCCATTTTTTTTTTTTTTTAAAAAGAGTAGGTCAGCTGGTGACAAATTCTATTAGTTTTTCTTCATCTGAGAATGTCTTGATTTCACTTCATTCTTGGGGGATCAGATATTGTTGCCAGATACAGAATCTGAAGTTGACAATTTCTTTTTTTCAGCACTTGAAAAATGTGCCAATTCCTTCTGGCCTCCATAGTTTCAGATAAGAAATTGGCTACAGTTGGAATTGTTTTTCCACTGTAGCTAAAATATATTTTCTCTCTCACTGCTTTCAAGAACTGTTCTTTAGTTTTCAGAAGTTATGATGTGCCTTGGTGTAGATTTCTTTGGATTTATCCTGTTCTTGATATCCTCAGCTTCTTGATTATTACATTTATGGCTTCTGCCAAATTTGGGGATTCTCAGCCATTGTTTCTTCCAATACTTTTCCTATCAAATACTGTTTCTCTTTTTTTTCTGGGAGTCTGATGATGTGAATGCTAGATCTTTTGTTAATGTCCCACATAGCTCTGAAGTTATGCTAACTTTTTTTTCAGTCTAGTTTCCATCATTTGGATTTGGTACTATCTACTATTCTGTCTTCAGATTTGCTGATGGGAAAGTATGTCTTTCCTCTGTTCCCTCCATTCTGCTGTTGAGCCCATCTGTTGAGTTCATGTCAATTATTGCATTTTTCATATCTAAAACTTCTGTTCAGTTCCTCATTATATCTTCTGTTTCTTTGCTGAGACTCTTTTTATCATTTGTTCTAAGTTTGTTTGTAATTGCTCACTAAAGTATTTTTATTAGAGCTGCTTCAAAGTCCTCGTCAGATAATTCCAACATCTGTGTCATCTTGATGTTGGGGTCTGTTGTCTTCTTTTCACTCAAGTCGAAATTTTCTGGGCTATTGGAATGACAATTTTTATAAATTGTATCCTGATGTTTTAGGTATTTGTTATGAGATTCTGGAATTTAAGTTTTCTGTTTAAGCAGACTTGCTCTGACACATGCTCCTGAGGGACACAGGGAAATGCTTGCTACTTCCAGGCAGGAGTGGAAGTTCCGGCTCTGCCTTGGCCTTCATTGATTCCCCAGGGAGGAGGTGCCTTGTTACTGCTCCCCATGTGGTCCCCATTGCCACCATGGCAGGGAGCCTCATTACTGCTGTTTGGTGGACAAGAAGTCCAAGTGGGTGTGGGTGGGGCGCTTCATTACGGCCGGTGAGTGTGGAAGCCTAGCCTCCTCTCTCAGCCCTTGATGGCAAGGAGTGAAGATGGGCCTCAGTTTTTTCTGTGACATTTGTCCAGAGTGGTGAAATTATTGTCCAAAAGTATTCTGTCTTGTTAGGATACCTGTTTCCTGGTCCCTTGTCTGGAGAGAGAAGGCTTTCCATTTTCCTTTGGGCTTTTCTTGTCTGCACCCTTTGGCATTTCTAGGTTACCAGCTTCTCCAGCACTCAGTATAGGACATAGGAAACAAAAAGGAAACCCACGGAACTCAGCTTCATGTTCTTTACATTCTGAGGTCCCTAGCTGGTCTGCCTTCTTTTTTCCACCTTTTTGAGTCTATATATATATATATATATATATTAGCTGTGCTTCGTGGGAGGAATAGAAATACAGCTAATCCATCTTGTCCAGAAGTGAAATTGTCCCTTTAATTTTTAAATGTTTTAATTATCAGTCTGGATGTGGTGGTTCATGCCTGTAATCCGAGCACTTTGGGAGGCCGAGGTGGTCGGACTGCTCGAGTCCAGGAGTTTGAGGCCAGCCTGGGCAACATAGTAGGACCTCATCTCTACAAAAAATTAAAACATTAGCCAGGCGTGGTGATGTGCCCTGTAGTCCCCGCCACTCAGGAGGCTGAAGTGGAAGGATTGCTTGAGTCCCCGGGGGTCAAGGCTGCAGCGAGCCATCACCACACCACTGCGCTCCAGTCTGGGCGACAGAGTCAGACCTTGTCTTAAAAAACAAACAAACAAACAAAAAAACTGCTAAAATTCTTCATCTTGTCTTCTACTTTCTTGAATTCATTCATTCATCATCATTCTTTTTTTTTTTTTTTTTAAGACAAATCTTGCTCTGTCCCCAGGCTAGAGTGCAGTGGCACAATCTCGGCTCACTGCAACCTCTGCCTCCCGGGTTCAAGCATTCTCCTGCCTCAGCCTCCCGAGTAGCTGGGAATACAGGCGCCTGCCACCATCCTGGCTAATTTTTGTATTTTCAGTAAAGACAGAGTTTCACCATATTAGCCGGGCTGGTCTTAAACTCCTGACCTTGTGGTCTGCCTGCCTCAGCCTCCCAAAAGTGTTGGGATTACAGGTGTGAGACACTGCGCCCGGCTTTTTTTTTTGTGAGATGGAGTCTCACTTGTCACCCAGGCTGGAGTCAATGGCACGATCTTGGCTCACCGCAACCTCCACGTCCTGCGTTCAAGCGATTCTCCTGCCTCAGCTTCCCGAGTAACTGGGATTACAGGTATGCACCACCACGCCCGGCTAGTTTTGTATTTTTATTAGAGATGCGGTTTCTCCATGTTGGTCAGGCTGGTCTCGAACTCCCGACCTCAGGTGATCCGCCCACCTTGGCCTCCCAAAGTGCTGGGATTACAGGCGTGAGCCACCGCACCTGGCCCATCAGCATTCTTTAAAGATTTCTGATAACTGAGAAATATGTACTTCCCATATATTTTTCTTGTTCTTTCACAATGTAATTGTCTTTTGATAAGAACTTTTGATTGGATGCTGTATATTATAGATAAAACTTTGTATTAATCATTTGAGGATCTAGATGATGTTGTCTTTCTCCAGAAAGAATTTACTGCCTCTTCTTGCAGGCAGTTCAGGTAGGGGCAGATCAGCTTAATCCAGTATGGAGTGGAACTAATACCAAGAGGGATTCTGTGTTTGTTAAAATTGGTCTATTTCTGATTAGCCCTTCATTCTAATGTGTAGCCATTCAGGTTTCCTAACTGGAATACTGTTTACCAGTGCCACTTCCTTGACAGGTACTAACCTCGTATTTTCCCCCACCCAGTGATACTGCCTAAAACTTCTGTTTGGGTTCTCTGTCTCTTGCCTAGCCTCTCTTCTGTTACCTATGAATTGAAAAATGCCTGGAGGTAAAAGTTTTACCACCACACTCACCTCTCAGCAATTTTTGTTCTGGGATCTTGATCCCATAAGTCCTTCTTACATTAGTAGTTCTCCAATCCTTCAAACAGCTGTTTTTTTGTTTGTTTTTAAATAAAATTTAGCTTTTCTAATTGCTTTTGATGAGAAGTCTTTCCGTTTCAAGCCAATCCACTCATAGCTGAAAGTGGAACTAAATTTTATTATTTCTAATTTATCTGTATTTTGTATTTTCCACATGTATAATCATCTGTTAATAATGACAAATTCATTTCTTATCAATATTCATTCATATATGCTATTTATATTTTCATGTTTCATGGCTGAGATCTGTTCTGATAATAGAACAAAGCTAAGGTATTAAATACTTTAGTTGTTATTTTTGTTGGCATGTTCAGGGAGGAGTTGTAAGTGCTCTGATTTTGCAATTCTCATTTGACTAGCAGGACTCTAAATTTTCCTCCTTTTCTTCTTTTCATCACCTAATTGTCTTTTGCTTCTTTTCATCACCTAATTGTCAAAGGTGCTTCTCCTTTTTTCATTTTTTCCCTTCACTAGCTCTTTTTTTCTTTTCTTTTGAAGCTGTGTGTTTCAAAGACTGCCGCATTAAGTCACACTTGGCCCCTTTAAATTGTGCTCACTCTGAAGCCCCTTCCCTCTGGTTTCTGCTCAGATCGCTTGGACATGTTTTTTAGATTGAGGGTTAGGTGGACCTAGTCTTTTTGGCAGTAGTTTTAGGCCAAGAACATTACTTTCTTTTTCTGGCGTCCCTCTCCTGACTTCCCTGCAGTTTATCTCCCTCTGCCTTTGCTCCACAGAGCCTGTGGGATGCTACTGGGGTGGGCCTGTGAGAATCTATGTTGCGATCTGCTGATTTTCCTCGTCTTACTCGGTTTGAAGTTTCAAAATTCTCTGACTTCAAATTATGCTGGGAGCGTGATTTCTGTATACTTTTTCCTTCGTGTGCTTGCATTAATGAAATATTGGGAGACAAGGTAGCTAGGCTGCCACTAAGGTTTTCAGCGACCTGGAAGTTCGCTTTCATTCTTGAAAGGTATGTTCAATACAGAATTCTATGTTGGAAGTTATATAATGTTTTCCCCAGCATTTTAAAAGTATAATTTCAATGTACTTTGGTTTCTATTGTTGAGAGTGAGTCTAATCGCTGATCTCTTTTGTCTTTGTCTTTGTTGATCTGCAATTTCACTGATCTAAGTGTGGGTGTTACTTTTTCTTGCTTGGGATTGAGTTTCTTTAATCTATGGGTTGCTATCTTTATCGATTTGGGGAAAATTTTCAGTCACTGTCTCTTAGTTTCCTATGCTCTGTTCTCTCTTCTTTTTCCTCTAAAACTGTGGGTATCAAACATGTGGTATTAGTTGTATGTCAAATCCACATTTTAACCCTCTCCTTTGTATTTTCTACCTTTTGGTCTCCATGCTACGTAAGAATTTCTACAGATCTGTCTTCTAGTTAATTACTTCTCTGTGCACAGTCGGCCACGCCAACTATCCACTTTAGTTTCTGTACTTTCATTTCCAGAAGTTCTGCTATTATTTTATAGATCCTGTGATAGTCTCAGGTTTATCTTTTATTTGAAAACAATAATTCTATTTTACAGTGTTCAATAATATAAACATCTGACACCCATATAAAACTTTTTCTGCTCTTCTCTTACTTGTGAAAAATTGTGAAGTCTGCTCCAACTCTAGGAGGAACACACCTTCCACCAGAGATTTCTTTTTTCTTTCTTTTTGTTTTTTTTTTTTTTAGACAGGGTCTTGCTCTATCGTCCAGGCTGGAGTGCAGTGGCACCATCTCGGCAAACTCCGCCTCCCAGGTCCATGCCATTCTCCTGCCTCAGCCTCCCGAGTAGCTGGGACTACAGGCATCCGCCACCACGCCTGGCTAATTTTTTTATATTTTTAGTAGAGACGGGGGTTTCACCGTGTTAGCCAGGATGGTCTCAATCTCCTGACCTTGTGATCCGCCCGCCTCGGCCTCCCAAAGTGCTGGGATTACAGGTGTGAGCCACCTCGCCCGGCCTCCACTAGAGATTTCAATTGAACTTGGTCATCTAGAAGCAGTGCCACATGGCTTGACACCTGGAGTACCCAAGCTGTGTATGGCTGCCTAGGTTCTAGACATCCTATTTCCTATGCCCAGGCCCTCTTTCCAATGTGTTCCATTCACGTTCTGCTAAATAGAAAACTGACTATAATCCTTCCTCTTTTGTCCTCCCAACACTCCCATCTTCCAAATCAAAACCCAGGAGTCAACTTTGTATGATCTCTGCAACTTTTCTGTAAATCTAAAATTATAATTTTTTTTTAAATCTAGCAGTCCTGCAATTGAATCATTACTGTAACTTGCCCAGTCCCTTTCTGTTTCATTCCCTCTCAAAAGGATCAGTGCTTTCGACTCTGGATCAAAAGCCTGTTTAGTCTTGAAAAACTCTGCTAGGAACCATATGTACATAATAAATAATAATAATCATCATAAATACTGGAATAACCTCAAATATTCGAAATTAGCAGTCTAGACTTTCACCATTACTCCTTCACTCTGGCTCAACCTCAGTGGTTATCACAGAATATAATCCATGTTATCAGAGCAATTTCTATTTAATCTGCACTCTGTTTCCTCCGTGTTCCGTCTTAAGTTTCTCCACTTGCTGATTTTCCAACTACAGTTTTGACTTTATCTCTGCCTCTTCATATTGCTGAATTTGAGATATCCATCTCAATTTACTCCCACTTCTAATTATCGTACCTTCAGTCTTATCAAGTAATTCTCAGCCTTTTTTCCTCAGTCTTTCAGGCTGGCCTCTAAACTTCAACACCTTACTACTCCACGTAGGCCATCCTGTCTCATTCTTGCTTACCTTGTCTACATTTGTTTACACAGTAATTAGGGAAGAGGATTATTTAACCTCAACCAAAATGCCGAAGAAATAGCATGTTTACTTTTAATATTCTACTAATGTAGGTGAAAATTGTGATATTAAAGTTAAAATTTGGGCCGAGCATGGTGGCTCATGCCTGTAATCCCAGCACTTTGGGAGGCCAAGGTGGGAGGATGACTTGAGGTCAGGAGTTCCAGACCAGCCTGGCCAACATGGCGAAACTCTGTCTCTACTAAAAATACAAAAACTAGCTGGGCATGATGGCGCATGCCTGTAATTCCAGCTACTTGGGAGGCTAAGGCAGGAGAATCGCTTGAAACCGGGAGCCAGAGGTTGCAGTGAGCTGAGATCATACCACTGCATTCTAGCCTGGGAGACAGTGAGCCTCCGTCTCAAAAAAATATATATATATATTTATATATATATTTTTGTGCATATGTATTTGTTTTACATTTGCTGAGGAGTGCTTTACTTCCAACTATGTGGTCAGTTTTGGAATAAGTGCGATGTGGTGCTGAGAAGAATGTATATTCTGTTGATTTGGGGTGGAGAGTTCTGTAGATGTCTATTAGGTCCGCCTGGTGCAGAGTTGAGTTCAATTCCTGGATATCCTTGTTAACTTTCTGTCTCGTTGATCTGTCTAATGTTGACAGTGGGGTGTTAAAGTCTCCCATTACATATATTTGTAAGTATACTTTTGTATATATATTTGTGTATATATATATATAAAGAAAGGTAAAATTGCACTTTGTCTACTGATTTTATTGCTTTTGTGTGTAATAATAAATGGTGTATTTATCTGAGGTTTGCAACAAATAGCATAGAATCAGTTGGTATTCTAACTATAACTAAGACTAAGACATGAAGACCCACACAATGGCACTTATTCAGAATTGAGTAGTATTAGTGTTGACCATCATGTTTACTTTGCTGAGAACAATCAGCTATTAGAAATCTGAAAAGCTGAACATAACTAGATTACTGTTTATGAAACAAACCAAAAGGGTTCTTAATTCAAGTATGAGAAAACTAAGAAAATTCAGGAAAATATTTCAAACATTGAGAGAAAAAGAACCATTATCACTATTCACACTTCCTGTAGCAGTTAAGTAAGGCTGTTTTCACTAAAGAAGCATAAATACAACTTAATTTCATTTAAAAACAAATATGAGGCATTTTGGCATAATTAAAACTTTACTGCCATGCTTTAGACAATCGATTGAACCACATAATAAAAAGTTTCTTTCTTTTTTTTTTTTTTTAGTATTTGTGTCTCAGAATTTCTTCTAAATTAAAAAGATCACCTATAAACGGGTCTTTGTTTATACATTTGATAAAATAACTTTCTTTCAAAGGCATAAGAAGACATCACATGAAGGAAAATGATGCTGGTTACCACAGGCATTCAATTCCGAGTCAAACATTATACTGGGAACTTTTCTAACATTATTTCATTTAATTTTCCACTGCAATCCTATCAAGGATTATTATTTAACCAGTAGAGAAACTGAGGCTCAGAGAATGTCAAGAAACTTGTACAAGCTCACATCGGAAGCAAGTAGCAGAGCCAAGAATCAATCACAGATTGGTCCAACTCCAAAGTCCATGCTCAAACCTCTATGCTTTATTTCCTTTACAGCAGAGACTTTTAGATGAACCAATTACTGTTGAAATATAACTTATTTCCATTTCTATTTCTCTGGTCTGGACTATGAGTTCTTTGTCAGCAGAGTCTGTTTCTTATGTATCTTTGCTTTCCCAATTCCTATTAGGGTAGAAGTAACACATTGTTGCTAAGTGAAAAGGGGATATTGAATTCATCCTCGCTGCGCCTATAAGTGCCAGGACACATTATTCTAACTGGGCCTCACCTGGAAAAAGGACGAAATTTTTAATGAACAAGTTTAAAATGGGTACATAACAACCTTTCAATGACCAGTTTTGTGTTATTGTGAAATGATTGAACATATATAACAATCTAGCTGAGCTACAAACAGAAAACTGTGGCCACTATGTAATGTGATTTCAGAAACAAAGCTTTCTTTTGAGTTGATTCACAAATACAGAAAACATTCCATAGGTGATACCCTGTATTCTGATCCTGGTACTATTTTTCCACTAGTGTAGGCAGAAAAACTAAATAACTTTCAAACTGGACCTATAACTTTTTCTGGCCTATTGCATCTGAAAAAAGATTATGAGACAAAACACAAAGAAAGACAAACATCATAAAATAACTTTTATACAGGATTAGTAGATCTGTTTACATATAAAAAACAGAAAGGACCTCATTACAGTTAGATTTCACATAAATTACACATTGACTTTTAAAAACTACTATTCAACTTCATTTAAAGTCCCTTTTAAAAATTTCATTTTGAAGGCACAGTGCATGAAATAAACCAAAGACTGAAGCACTTGAGATGAATGGGTGTTGGGCACCTTATATAAACAGCTGTAGATTGCTCTAGAACTGGGAGTATCACTTGGAAAAATTGGAGAGGTGAAAAGCTGATTTTTAATCTGAGCATTAAAAAATACCATTATGTCATACCTCCAGAAAATCTGTAGTATGGCCAGCATAGAAGGTAATTAGTACACTCATGTTATGCCATTTATAAAAATCACAATCATACATATTTACATAATCTATATCCAACTGCCTAAAAATGGTAATCTACTTTCAAATTGCATAATGTACTCTGTCAAATCAAAATCAACCAGGACAATATTCTGAAAATCAAGTGGAATCATTAACAAATTATTGCTAAAAATAGGGTAAATGGGTATTGGGAGAGATTTCTTCATGAACTAGAAATCCAAGTTCAGTTCATATTAAAGACCCCAATCATCCCCCCAAAATAACTAGTTAAAACAAACCAGAAACCCAAAGAGTTATCAAAAAAGTTGCTATAGAAAACCACTGAACATCAATCATAGTGGAATTTATAGTAATAACAATAAAGCAAAATTATATGGAAATGCTGGGTTGTCACTGTTAAAACAATTCCACAAGAAAAACCATAATGTAGGGCACTATTACAGAGTTCATTGCCAATAAGCTTTTCATACAGCAGGGCCAACACCTGGCACAAGTGCATTTCTGGCAACAAGATAAAACTACTTAATGCTGAGAATAAATGGAAATGGAGGAGCGGTCATGGTTACCAAGTAACCTAGTGTTAGCTCAAACACAATAAGCTCAGACATAAACACTACCTTTTATTTATTTGTGAACTCATAATTAGATTTAAATTCAATAGTCATGAATTCAGCAAATCCCATTCAAGTAAAAGTTACCAAAGATTAAGCAATCAATCACACTGGGCCAAATATACAATATGTTTCCTTTCTGGAAGATGACAAAGTCCCAAAGCAAATCCTTTCAATAAGCATTGCAAGCATTCCTCAACTGGATAGGATCCCACTCATTACCCAAGTGTTCAGCAAAATGCATCAAAACCAAAGGATCTTTCCTTCTGAAATGACTTGGGCGCATCTTACTGAACTACATAATCGATACAAGTACATGTACACAGGTAGACACTTTGAACATTACCTACTCAGTCACTTTGCTTTTATTAAGGAGCTGGGAAGGAAGAAGTCTTGCAAACTGATCACCAGGACAAAACCCATGCCTTGTGAGTAAAGAAAGGCACAACTCAGATTTAGGCAAATTTCTTAATACTATGATACTTGCTTCTGTAACTCCAAGGAAATGGAAAGTCTCTTGGAGAAACACTGAAGAAATGTATTCCCCATCCCATATGGCTTCAATGCCTTAAGCAGTTAATATGTTCTAATATTAGATTAGATCCGCAAATAAAAGACAGGGAAGGGCTGAGAATATAGTCTTAGTAGTCAGGGATCCTATACATTCACGCTTCTAGGTAACACAAGCTGGGAAAGTCTTGTTTTCCAGCTAAATGCGTTATTTAAAAGTTCATTGACGGTCAAGATTTATAGCAGAATTTGGTTTTTCTTTCAGGAAGTATTACTAAAATAACTGTATGTTCATTTCTTTAAAATTTTACACATGCTTAAAAGGCATGGCCTCCAGCCACTGAGATGTACAGTTAAAGACATATTTGATCCAAGAGAGAAGTAAATGTAAAAAGGTATCCTCTGGTGAAGACCAATGATAACAAAGCAAAGTCTGTCACATTAACTTTGTTTCATTTGCCGTAACGTCCCAAGCAGGGCCAGCCACTCTGAGGACCCTTGTTGGTTTCCTGACTGTACTCTTAAAAATAAAGCTGAAAAAGAGCAATACACCACCATCCTTAAAGAAAACATATAGATTATTAGAAGAAATTAAATCACATATACTTCATTAACTATTAGCATCCCACAAGCTCTGTTCCATGTACGAGGTGGCAGAATTTACAGTTGCTAATACCAGACTACCAGAATGGCTTAACCTTGAACCACGGATTTATCACAGATACTTATTAACAAATGACATGACCTCATTATTCTTGATAAACAAAATCTTTTATAAAGCCACTTTGAATGCATTCCTCACCAAACCTGGTTGAACGACCTAGGTAGGTGGTAAACCACTCCACCTGAAGGCTTTGGGATAACTGATACATTAATGGATATAGAATACAATTTGAGAAGATGAGAGCAAGTTTTTTGATCCCCTGATTTAGTATAAGTTCAGCAGCAACTTGGTCATTAAAACATTCAAAGGTATTAAACCATTAGATCATTGGTAAGATGCATACTTACAAAAAGCATAATTTCCGTTGCATAAGACAGACACAATAAAATGCAAATCTTTCAGGTCTTTGCCTGATTGGCAGTGAAGATGACACTTTAACACCACAGTGTTTTATCACTCAGCAGTCATACTTTACATTTTTTTCAAGGGAGGGAGCTATACTTAAAAACTTTCGACTGAACTTTTAGCAAAATTGGTTGATCAAAAAGAGACTGTCAAATGAAACATTAGGACAAAGAAGCAAATTACTCCCAGAGGCCTATGTGAACAAGACCAGCCAAGTGATTTCAATAATAGTATGCTATTACAGGGTATAGGCTTGGGCTGGAGCATGAAGTATAGCTATTTTGTCTTCAAATACAGGTTAAGAATGTGCAAGTAGGTCTCTTCCACATTTCTAGATATTTTCAGTAGAATTCAGATCTTGCAGATGGTTGGGTCATCTGAAAACCATGTGTGCAACACAGAAAAAGGTTCTGATTTAGGCAATATTAAAGAATCAGGCATTCCTAGAATAAGCTAGTGCTTCACAGATATAAGCAGCAGCACCTGTGGGTTTTTACCAAGTTCAAAGATAGGCAACATGAGTTTTAGATCTCTCTCTCAGCTTCATTCAAGTGGGCATTTAGATCTTTCACAACAAAGTAAGCTCTCCCTTAAAATGGGCTATTTAGAAGTTTGCTAAACCTTACAAGAGAGGTAGTGAAATCCTGCTTACAGCATAGTCTACCAGTTCCGATCTAGCCTTGGAACAGGTAGAAAGCCAAATGCAGAAGCCCATTTATTCATTTCCTACTGTTATACGTATTTAAAAATCAATTCAACCTCCATTAAACCTGAATAAGAGAAACTCCAGCTATTTAACAACTAGAGAAAAGTACTCCTCAGTAGGCTGAAAAAACCTTGAGTTTTTAAAGCTTTATGTCGATTCTGACTGCTGTCCCTGCCTTAATGTTTCTGGATTCTTTTGGCCATTTAAAACAAAGAAAAATACTAAAGCCACTAGTAAACACCTGATGTGCAAAATACAACATCCTCTAGTTGGTTTTATGCCATTATTACATAAGCTCCAAACAGCTCATCTTAAATTAAAAAGAAAAACAAAGTGGCTGTCCCATCTCTGCTGCATAAATAGAAATCAGATTTTTTTTTTAAAGGTTAAGAATACTTTAAGGAAGGGAAGTTCAAAACTGCCAGTGAAATTCACAGAGAATACAAATTTAGCAATTTAACTTCCCAAAGCTCTTTGAAGAAGCAAGAGAGTCTCTCTTCTTAATGCAGTGTTCTCCCAAGAGGAACTGTAATTTTGCTTGGTACTTATGCTGGGAGATATGCCAAATGTGTTTCTCAATGTTTGCTAGAATATAATGTTTCCTCTTCAGTGTCTGTTTCATCCTGGAACTCATGGCTTAAGAGGGACTTCTTGGAGCCGGTAGACATCATGCGAATTTCATCTTCATACTCATCATGATGCTGCCTGAGCCGATGAAAGCCATCCTTGTGTCTATTAGACTTGATTGAGCAGATGCACCAAATAATGCAAGCTGTTAGGATCAATGCCGACATAGTAGCACCTGACAAACAAAAACCATCACGTGGGTGATATTATACTTTAAGGATATTAATAAGCAGCTGCTTACAATGGAACTTTTAATAATATACCCCGCATTTATTTTATTTCTATTTCACGCACTTAAGAACCTTTTATTATAATAGAAGCAGTATATGTACAATATACAAAATTTAAAAATACAAACTGACAAAAGTCAAAACCAAAAACCTCCTATCTTTACATTTCCATTACCCAGAGATCATTTTTAGTTACCAGATCTTTTCTGCATGTGATCCTCCCACCTCAGCCTCCTGAGCAGTACCACAGGTGCACGCCACCACACCTGGCTAATTTTTTTTTTGGTAGAGGTGGGGTTTTGCCATGTTACCCAGGCTAGTCTAGAACTCCTGACCTCAAGTGATCCACCTGCCTCGGCCTCCCAAAGCACTGGGATTATAGGCGTGAGCCACCATGCCTGGCCCCAGATCTTTCTTTATGCATGTGCATATACATGTATTTTTTTCCTTTTACCATAATGAGATTATACTGTGTCTACTGTTCTGCAACCTGCTTTTTATGACTTCTATTATACTCTTCCTTTCCAGTAAACTTTCATTTCATCCAAATCTCTTAGTTTATTTTAAATTTGTACATAAGGTTATCAAAATAAAAGTGTTAGAAACTAAAAATAATAAAAATTAAGTTCACAAAAGCTAATGGGTGACAGAGCCAGATTTAAACCATGGCTGAATTCTACCTCCTGTGTTTTTAATCACTAAGTTATTTACACTTTATCTGAGACAAGATAAGAACTCTTTAAACTCACCACACAGTATCTATGATTGGGCCATGTTTCCAATATACTACTTTCTCTCAACTAAGGGTCTGTCCCACAGGAACCCTGTGATAAAACTTGGGTTATTCTGCCTCAGCCAAGTTGCACTTAGAAATAAACAAAGGCGGCCGGGTGCGGTGGCTCAAGCCTGTAATCCCAGCACTTTGGGAGGCCGAGACGGGCGGATCACGAGGTCAGGAGATCGAGACCATCCTGGCTAACCCGGTGAAACCCTGTCTCTACTAAAAAATACAAAAAACTAGCCGGGCGAGGTGGCAGGCGCCTGTAGTCCCAACTACTCGGGAGGCTGAGGCAGGAGAATGGCGTGAACCCGGCAGGCGGAGCTTGCAGTGAGCTGAGATCCGGCCACAGTACTCCAGCCCTGGCGACAGAGCGAGACTCTGCCTCAAAAAAAAAAAAAGAAATAAACAAAGGCTCTTTGTATCAGATAGATAGAGTACATCAGAGTATTCATTTTACCACATTTTTTTTTGTTCTTAACCTTTCAGTAATCCAAGCAATGACATGAATTAGTTCCAGTGAAAGCAAACATTTCCTCTTTCCTGGATCTTGAAAAAGCAGAACTAATATAAGTCAAAGTCCTAGGAACTTAAAACTTTAATATAAAGCAAATCATTCATTCATTCAACAACTCTTCATTAAGACCCACTGCGTGCTAAGCATCGTTCTGGGCTCTGAGGATGCAGGTAGATTCTTCACTCTCTCAGAGCTTGTGTTTTAGTGGGAGAGATTGAATATAGGCAAATAAATGAACCAATACAATGTTAGTGAGAAGTGCTATAATGAAAAAAAGCAGGATAGAGATAGTCACAGGGGTAGCTAGGGTGATCAGGGAAGACCTCTCCGTGGAGGTGACATTTGAGTATAGACCTGAAGAAACAGAAATATTGGGAACAGGACCCCAAAAGCTGGCCATAAACTGGCTCCAAAACTGGCCATAAACAAAATCTCTGCAGCCCTGTGACATGTTCATCATGGCCATGACACCCATGCTGGAAGGTTGTGGGTTTACCAGAATGAGGGCAAGGAACACCTGGCCCAACCAAGGCAGAAAACCACTTAAAGGCGTTCTTAAACTACAAACAATAGCATGAGCAATCTGTGCCTTAAGGACATGCTCCTGCTGCAGATAACTAGCCCAACCCATCCCTTTATTTTGGCCGATCCCTTCATTTCCCATAAGGGATACTTTTAGTTAATTTAATATCTATAAAAACAATGCTAATGACTGGTTTGCTATTAATAAACATGTGGGTAAATCTCTGTTCGAGGCTCTCAGCTCTAAAGGCTGTGAGACCCCTGATTTCCCACTTCACACCTCTATATTTCTCTGTGTGTGTCTTTAATTCCTCTAGCACCACTGGGTTAGGGTTTCTCCCACCCAGCTGGTCTCAGCAAGTGGCGTCCATTGTAGGGGTTCGAATCCAGGTTGAAGGGTCGCTGGAGCAGCAGTTGAACAGGGAACTAAGCTGGAGGACACCTGAGTACTCTTAAAGCAATCCCTGTGGTGAGTAAGAAGGGGAGCTCGGAAGCATTAGGGTAACAATGGGACAAGTGTGGGCTCTGGTTCATTCCACCTTGGAACTTTTTCACACTGATGAGGAGGAAGGAGAGTGTAACAAAGTAATAGAAGAGGTTACATAGCATGTTTATTTGCCAGCTAAAGCTAAAGCAGCAAAGGAGGGAGAGGTTCATCCCTATCCTTCTGCACCCCCTCATTATTATTTTGAAGAAAAATACCCTCCAGATCTTTCTTTTCCGGAGGACACTGGGTGAAAAGTAGTTGCCCCGTGACTGTTCGAGCAGCGCCTCAAGAGACTGCTCTTAGTTCTATTCAGGCAGGAATTCAGCAAGTTAGCTGAGAGGGTGATTTAGAGGCTTGGCAGCTCCCTGTTAGAATATACCCCCCAGATCAACAGGGAAATATTATAGCTACATTTGAGCCTTTTCCTTTTAAATTCCGGAAAGCACATTTAGTTGAGTATATCAAGGCCTATGATGGTATTGGAAGTAATCTGCATAAGGCTACTCTGCTAGCACAGGCAATGGCAGGACTGAGAGTGAATAAAGGAACTCCATTTCCTGGAGCTTGTTTTAGCCGTGAGAAGCACAGTCATACTAGAAAAAAAAAAAAAAGTAGAAAAAAATCAGTGAGTCAGGCCACCAGATAGGGGAAAAAAGAAAACTGCTGAGCCCAAAATATATCCAAAACGTAAAACAGGAAAACATTGTGCTAATCAGTGTCACTCTAAGTTTGACAAAGATGGGAATCCACTTTCGGGAAATGCCATAAGGGGCCCGTTCCAAGCCCCATTCCAAACCAGGGCATTTCCAGCTCAGGCCATTCGCTCTTCCCTGTACAACGTCGGTCCCCCACCACAGCCGGTAGTGCCATGGCAGATTTATGCTGCACAAAAGTTGTGAGTCTTCTGCCTGGGGAACCCTCACAAAAGGTCCCAACAGGAGTCTGTGGACCATTGCCAGCAGGGACGATAGGATTACTTCTAGGCAGGTCTAGTTTAAATTTAAAAGAGGTACAAATACATACAGGAGTCATCGATTCAGATTATAATGGGGAAATTCAAATTGTTATATCTACTTCTGTTCCCTGGAAAGCAGAGCCAAGAGATCATATAGCACAGCTTCTGATTGTGCTGTATGTGGAAATAGGGAAAAATGAAATTAAACTAACAGGATTTGGAAGCACAAATAAACAAGGTAAAGCAGCTTACTGGGTAAATCAAATTACTGATAAACGTCCTACCTGTGAAATAACTATTCAGGGAAAGAAATTTAAAGGTTTGGTAGATACAGGAGTGGACATTGCAATCATTTCTCTACAGCACTGGTCCTCTGTGTGGTCAATTAAACCTGCTCAATTTAACATAGTTGGAGTTGCTAAGGCCCCTGAAGTATATCAGAGCAGTTATATTTTGCATTGTGAAGGGCCCGATGGACACCCTGGGACTATCTGACCAATTAAAACATCTGTACCTATAAATTTAAGGGGGAGAGATTTATTACAACAATGGGGAGCACAAGTTCTAATACCAGAACAATTATATAGCCTTCAAAGTCAACATACAATGCATGAAATGGGGTATGTCCCTGGTATGGGACTAGAAAAAAATTTGCAAGGTTTGAAAAAACCGCTTCAAGTGGAAAGACAAAGTTCCTGCCAAAGATTAGGATATCATTTTTTTATGGCAGCCATTGTTAAGCCTCTAGAACCTATACCTTTAAAATGGTTAACAGATAAGCCAATTTGGATAGAACAATGGCCGCTAAGTAAAGAGAAACTGGAGGCTTTAGAGAAATTAGTTACTGAACAATTAGAAAATGGGTACACAGCTCCAACATTTTCCCCTTGGAATTCTCCAGGTTTTGTAATTAAGAAAAAATCAGGTAAATGGAGAATGTTAACTGACTTAAGAGCCATCAACTCAATTATACAACCTACGGGAGCATTACAGCCAGGATTGCGTTCTCCTGCTATAATCCCAAAAACTTGGCCTTTAATAGTCATAGATTTAAAAGACTGTTTCTTTACTATCCCGTTAACTGAGCAAGACTGTGAATGTTTTGCATTTACAATTCTTGTGGTAAACAACCTGCAGCCTGCTAAATGTTTTCATTGTTTTACAGATGGGTCTAGTAATGGTAAAGCTTCTTATTCTGGATCAAAAGGTAAAGTTTCCCAGATGCCCTATACTTCAGCTCAAAAAGCAGAGCTTGTAACTGTAATTGAGGTATTGACTGCTTTTAATATGCCTATTAATGTGATTTCTGATTCTTCATACATGGTTCATTCCACACAGTTAATTAAAAATGCTTAATTACAATTTCATACAGATAAACAACTGATGACAAAAACAAAAAAGGGGGAGAAATAGGGATTATGGGATAGCCCATATACAACTGAATCTAGCATTATTAACTTTAAATTTTTTGAGCCTGCCCAAAGGTCAGATGTTATCAGCAGCTGAACAGCATCTACAGAAACCAGCTGCAAAGACAGAAGCAGAACAACTGGTTTAGTGGAGAGATCCAATAACAAACAGTTGGGAAATAGGTAAAATAGTAACTTGGGGTAGAGGTTATGCTTGTGTTTCTCCAGGCCAAAATCAACAGCTGATTTGGATACCATCAAGACACCCAAAACCTTATCATGAGCCAGATGCTGAGGAAGAGATTCCGGGAGGATCCCGAGGATCCCCCGGTTGCAGCCATGTCGAGACTGATGCTGGGGAGGACCCCAACTGTCACGAGCAACACCCGTCAAACACAGCCACCCACCTGGGGACAGATCAAGAAGCTATCACAGATGGTGGAAGAAAACCTGAGGAAAGCGGGACAACCAGACACAGTAAGTAATTTAATGGTAGCTATAATAGCGGTGATCGCCCTTGCTGTGAGTATTCCTTCAACAAGGGCGGACACAGAGAACAATTATACTTATTGGGCATATTTATCAATCTTGGCTGGCAATAATGCCTGGATGTAATCACTCTATGACACAGTTACATATGCTTTCTGATCTCAGTATTTACCATAATAAATCTGCTCTTATAATTGAGGCATACTGCCCTCAAAAACCTGTTTGTAAACAAAATTAAACCTGGCCAGAAAAAATGAACGTACTTGTTTAGGAAGATTGCATTGCAAAACAGGCAGAGGTGCTGTGCAGTGATTCCTATGGAATCATTATTGATGGGTCCCCTAAGGGGATGTTTAGCTTGAATTGCACCTCTCAGTCTGCATGCCACGGCCACACTATGTTCAGATGGTCTGAACAAAAGGTCAGATGGTAGAAATGATAAGAAGTACGGCAAAAGTTCATATTATCTGGAACCATGGCAGTATAGTCGCACCTCAACCTCAAATGATAAGGTTTGTTGTAGGAGCTAAACATAAGGATTTGTGGAAACTATTAATAGCTCTTAATAAGATCAAAATTTGGGAACAAATATTTAAAGCATCCTAGGCACACCTGACCTTAATGCCAGGAACTGGAGTGCTTAAAGGAGCTGCAGATAGATTAGCAGCTAGTAACCCATCAAAATGGATAAAAACACTTGGAACCTCTGTGATTTCAATGATGATTGTGCTTTTAATCTGTTGACTTTATATAGTCTGCAGATGTGGAACTTGACTCCTCAGAGAAGTAGCTCACCGTGATAAAGCTGCCTTTGCTTTGATCGATTTGCAAATAAAAGGGGGACATGTTGGGAACAGGCCCCCCAAAATCTGGCCATAAACTGGCCCCAAAACTGGCCATAAACAAAATCTCTGCAGCCCTGTGACATGTTCATCATAGCCATGACACCCACACTGGAAGGTTGTGGGTTTACCAGAATGAGGGCAAGGAACACCTGGCCCGCCCAGGGTGGAAAACCACTTAAAGCGTTCTTAAACTACAAACAATAGCATGAGCTATCTGTGCCTTAAGGACATGCTCCTGCTGCAGATAACTAGCCCAACCCATCCCTTTATTTTGGCCCATCCCTTTGTTTCCCATAAGGGATACTTTTAGTTAATCTATAGAAACAATGCTAATGACTGGCTTGTTGTTAATAAACATGTGGGTAAATCTCTGTTTGAGGCCCTCAGCTCTGAAGGCTGTGAGACCGCTGATTTCCCACTTCACACCTCTATATTTCTGTGTGTGTGTGTCTTCAATTTCTCTAGCACCGCTGGGTTAGGGTATCCCTGACCAAGCTGGTCTCGGCAGAGAAAGGCAAGCCAGGAGAACATATGGGAGAACAGAGGTCCAGGAAAATCACATTTAGATAAGGAGACATCAGAAGACAAGTGATTAGTTTCAGGATTATGGAGGTGACCCACTCTCATATTGAAATGTCAAGATTGTTTTTAACTTTTACTACTAAAAATCAAAATGTCTTTACCTGATACTGTTACCACAAGCTCCCTTGGCAAACCAAATATCCGGTTATCTGTGTCAAAGACTATCACCACAGAACTAGCTGCATCATGATGCACAAAGACCTAGAAGGCGAAAGTGTAAGAATCATGACAAGTTCTGCTTAAGGTGTACTGTATTCCTGCTATATCATTAGGGCCCATATAGCAAACTAAGGAGATGATGCCTTGCCATCTAAAGTATACAAAATGCTAGAAAATTTTCCCTTTTGGTGGCAAGGGGTACAAGGATAACAAGATATCGTAATCAAGAGGCAGTCACACTTTTATTTCTTTATTCCCTTCAAGATTTCTAACTAGAGTTTCAAAATAAAATAGAAGTATTACTAAGAATAAAAATTTACATGATGCTACTCAATTTGAGTTTCTTACCTGTGAATGTTGTTGCTGGTACCCATCAGCGATGGCATTGATGTTATGGACACCTGGCGCTAAGAGTACATGGAAATAACCTCCCTCTTTTGTGTGTACCTTTATTCCTTCATTAAGTACAATGACTGCTTTAGAGATTGGTTTTCCAGTCCTATCTTTAACAAATCCATGAACTCCCTTGTGAACCTGAAAAAATGTTTAAACTATAAATTTATGTTATCATAATGCCAGACATTGTAGAGGCACTAGCTTGAGGCATGACCAAAACCAAGCAACCAAACAAACAAAACAAAAACCACACACAAACAAGTATCAAACTCTGTATTGCCTGCTTCTTCTCTCCTCCCTCCCCCGCCTACTGACTCTGACCTTGTTTGCCATTCATTCAATGTTCAGGGTCACAGAGCTGGACATAAAAGAGAACTCTGATACTGTCACAGCCTGAAGCATTAGAACCCAACCTTCTAGTGCCTTGAGTGATTTCCTTCCCACTATGGTATACTACTCCAGTAACTCTGTGATATTCAAATTAAAGAACTTGCAGCATCTTGCAAGGTCAAATTACCTAAATTATAGCAGATTCCAGAGATGTGAATGAATGGCATCTATTTAGGAAACATAAAATAACCAAAACTCTTCTATACAAATTTAAAATAAATAATATACATTTTTGGTAAAAGACAATGTTTCGATAAAGGTTTTCACTGAACATATTCCTGGGAGTTTGCCTCTAGTTAAAAGGAAAAGACTCACCTCCACTAACATACTAAGAAGAGATCTCTTATTGTCTGCCCACAAGGAAGGGAGTTGTGCAGCACTAGGAAAGTAACAGCAGCTTGTGTATACTGTGATTTCTGGACAATGGCCATAGGTGACGCTATAATCCTAAAATATAAAGTTCAAAATCAAATGTGGGAAAATTAGTAAGTAAAAGAAAGAATGAGGCATTGTAATACAACAAATGGAGTAAATGAAAAGAAAATGTAGCTGATGTAAACAAAGAAGCTGTAAAGCATTTTATGACAAATATAAATAAACCTCTCTGTATTATAATCAGTCACAAACTCTGTGAGAGCCCTTGAGGACAGGGGCTATGTCGAATTCACTTTCCTATCTTCAGTGCTTCCCATAGTGCCTGGTAGTGCCAGTTAGATGGGGTTTATTCGGGTTTGCTGAAGAAATGAATCAATGAGTACACGCAGAAGAGGGTCATCTTCCCTTTAAACCCAGAAACGTCACAGTTGTTCTTGAAGCTCTGGAGATAATAATCATTAGCCCTCTGATACCCTCAACCTGGACCCCTGCTGGTAACAATATCCACTCCCTGCAATATAGCATTTATCAAACTATCTTAACTGATTATTTAGAGATTAGTTTTCCCATAGCATAGCTCAGATCATGTCAATATTGTTATCCCTGCTCAAAACCTGTGCAGACAGGTTCAAAAACCCAACTTACCACCTTTTCCCAAAATATCTTCTTTTTCCTAACTCAGTTAATGGTATTAACTCATTTTCTCACATAGCCATGAAACGTCTTTGACTTCTCTATCTCACTATCATCCATAATTTGCTGAATCTTGTCAATTCTACCTCTATAGAATCTCTAAAATGTCATCCTCTGACTCTACTATCCTTGCCACTAGCATAACCTAGGCCCTCATTACTTTTTGTCTAGACAATTCAAAACCAGTCTCCCTGTACCAGTGTCTCTTCCTCCAAACTATCTTAACTGATTATTTAGAGATTAGTTTTCCCATAGCATAGCTCAGATCATGTCAATATTGTTATCCCTGCTCAAAACCTCATAGTTTCCCATTCTTATTAAAACAAAGCATTCAAAGCAACAAGCACTCTTTCCATTCTTAACCTTCTGTGGCTCTGCATTACACTCCATACTCTAACTAAATTAGACTGCTGCTATGTACTGCTTCCTCTTTCTGGAATGTTCTGCTTCACAATCTCTGCAGCCCAAATGCCATCTCCTCTACAGAGAAAAAGGCTGTATCTCTGACTAGATATAATTTTTTGTGTCTTTAATTTCTCATGGCCTGTTGAGAGCTGCTCTCTTCTACATCAAATCAATTAATTATGTAACACAGTTAATTCGTACAATAGGCCAGGCAATATATTTTATCACTAATATGGCAAAGTGCCTCCCAGTAGTAAGTTCTTAGTAAATAAAGGACAGAAGACAGACAGAAATGGGAATGAAGTCAATTTTCTGGTTGCACATGAGAATAAAATGATCAGCCACCCACCCATCTGCTAACAACTCCTGCCTAATTTGAAGTGGATGGACAGTGAATTAAAATGCTGTCAGAAATTAAAGAAGACCTAAATAAATGGATGGGAAGACAATATTGTAGAGATGTCGATACTACACAAAGTGATCTATGGTTTCAACACAACCTCTAACAAAATTCCAACATCCCTTTTCTCAGAAAAAGAAAAGCCAATGCTCAAATTCAAATGGAATGACAAGGGGCTCTGAATAGCCAAAACAATCTTTAAGAACAATAAAGTTGAAGGACTCACACGTTCCAATTTTACAATTTACCACAACAAACCTACATTAATCAAAACAGTGATACTGGCATAAAGGCAAACACATAGACCAATGGAATAGAATTGAGAGTACAGAAATAAACCCACACATCTATGGTAAACTCATTTTTGACAAGGGTACCAAAACCATTCAGTGGGGAAAGAATAGACTTTCAACAAATAGTGCTGAGACAACTGAATTTCTACATACAAACAAACGAAGTTGAACTCCTACTTCATACCACAAAAAATAAACTGCATCAATGACCGAAATACGACAGCTTGATCCATAAATTTTTTTTTTTGAGACAGGGTCTCACTCTGTTGCCCAGACTGGAGTGCAGTGGTGAGATCTCGGCTTATCGCAATCTCTCCCTCCCAGGCTCAAGCCGTTCTCCTGCCGCAGCCTCCAGAGTAGCTGGGATTACAGGTGCGCGGCACTACAGCCTGCCTAATGTTTGTATTTGTAGTATATGGGGTTTCACCACGTTGGCCAGGCTGGTCTTGAACTCCTGACATCAAATGATCCACCCACCTTGGCCTCCCTAAGTGCTTGGATTACAGGCCTGAGCCACCGTGCCCACCCCATAAAACTCTTCAAAGAAAATGCAAGCATAGGTGGCAGGGAGTGGGGCGGTGGTGGGGAGGGGCATGCACCCTGCCCCCCAACTCATACCACATCTGCCCTCCAAAAAACAGAAAAAAGAAAAGAAAACATGGGGGGAGGTGGGGAATCTTCATGACCTTGGATTTAGCAACAGATCCTTAGATAGGATAACAATTACAAAAGCAACAACAATAACAGATACATTGGATTTCATCACAATTAAAAACTCTTGTGTATCAAAGGACATAATCAAGAAATTTAAAAGGTAACCTACAGAATAGGAGAAAATACTTGCAAATCATGTATCTGATAAGAATTTCATATCTAGAATACATAGCATCCAAAATGGTTTTTGTTTGTTTATTTGTTTTTCTTGAGATGGAGTTTTGTGCTTGTTGCCCAGGCTGGAGTGCAATGGTATGATCTTGGCTCACTGAAACCTCCACCTCCCAAGTTCAAGCGATTCTCCTGCCTCAGCTTCCCAAGTAGCTGGGATTACAGGTGCCTGCCCCCACGCCCAGCTAATTTTTTTGTATTTTTAGTAGAGACGGGTTTTACCATGTTGGCCAGGCTGGTCTCGAACTCCTGACCTCAGGTGATCCTCCTGCCTTGGCCTCCCAAAGTGCTGGGATTATAGACGTGAGCCATCACCATGTTCAGCCTTTTATATTAACATATAAAGAACTCCAGCCTAGGCAACAAAGGGAGACCCTGTCTCTACAAAGAATTAAAAATAATTGGTCCAGCATGGTGGTGCATGTGGGTGGTCATGGCTACTCTCGGAGGCTGAGGTGGGGGGATCGCTTAGGCCTGGGAGGTTGAGGCTGCAATAAGCTGCAAAGGAGTCATAGCCACTGCACTCCAGCCTGAGCAACAAAGTGAGACTCTGTTAAAAAAAAAAAACAAAAACAAAAAAATGGAAAATAAGTGTTGGAGAGGAGAGGATATGGGAAAAATTGGAATCCTCAAAGACTGCTGGTAAGGAATGTAAAATGGTACAGCTGCTGTGGAAAACAGTTTAGTGGTTCCTCAAAAGGTGAAACATAGAATTACAACATAACCAGGTAATTCCACTCCTAGGTATCTACCCCAAAGAAGTGACAGATACTTGTAATACCAATGCTCATGGCAGCACGGGGTTCAAACAGATACCTGCAGTACCAATGTTCACGGCAACATCATTCGCAATAGCCAAAAAGCAGAAATCCAAGTGCCCATCAATACATGAATTAACAAACAAAATGTGGTATAAACATAAATAGAATATTATTCAGCCATAAAAAGGAATGAAGTAATGATACATGCTCTAAAATGGATGAATCCTAAAAACATTTTGCTAAGTGAAAGAGTAAATATCGTATGATTCTACTTACATGAAATATATAGAATAGGCAAATAGAAAGTAGACAGGGGTTCCAGGAGTCGTGGGAGAGGGGAATAGGGAGTTACTGCTTAGTGGATACAGAGTTTCTGTCTGGGGCAAATGAAGTTTTGGAAATAGATATGGTTTTGGGGGCACAACATTTAATTAACGTCACTGAACTGTACAATTAAAAATGGTTAAAATGGCCAAAAAAGTACTCTCGGGTTAATTTAAGGGCTAAACATGTCAAGAAAGCCATGAGCCAGATGCCATTCACTTTACAATACCAGAAAAGTCACCTATTCTTGCACTCAATGGCCGATATTCATAAACTCCATTCTTTTTTTTTTTTTTTTTTTTTTTGAGATAGAGTCTCACTCTGTTGCCCAGGCTGGAGTGCAGTAGCATGATCTCGACTAGACTCACTGCAATCTCCACCACCCAGGTTCAAGTGATTATCCTGACTCAGCCTCCCAAGTAGCTGGGATTACAGGTGTCCGCCACCACGCCCAGCTAATTTTTATATTTTTAGTAGAAACGGGGTTTCGCCATGTTGGCCAGGCTGGTCTCGAACTCCTAATCTCAGATGATCCACCTGCCTTGGCCTCCCAAAGCACTGGGATTACATGTACAACATCGTGCCTGGCCATAACTCCATTCTAACCATGTTCTAGAAAGCATACCTTCATGCTGCCCAGGTGACTATGCCATTCTGCTCCACGCATTACTCCTCCTGGAATATTCTCATCTATAAAAGCATTGAGAAATGTGGAATCAAGCAGACCTCAAGGTGAAACTCCTTTCCCCACAAAAGCAACAATAACAGCAATAACAAAAGGTATGGAAAACACTTACCTGATTTATTCGGGCAACTGGGCTGACCCATGTGCATGGATGGATGATTATTTGCATAAAGAGATGCCAGATGCTTCAGAGTCTCTTTATTTTCCACTGTAGAAAGAAAAAATGAGAAGTCAGTGGAGAAATCCAAATGATTTTTTTCCCCCAAGTTAACCTTCATGTATACAAGTCATCTTTTTCTCCTAATAAATTTTGCACTCTGCTTAAGCATACTGTTCCTATAATTAACCCTAAAAGGTTTTATTTACCTAAGATAATCACACGAAGAAGACAAATATCCTCCTTACATTAAAAGGTTCTAATGGTGAGTTTTCATAACAGACTATTACACTAAACTACAAACTTGTTTTGATATGTCTTACTGCATTTTGGGACAACTGTAGCCTAATAACAATATTCTTTGTAAGATGCACTGAAAACCACTCAAACTATCTCCATATACTGCAACCCCACAGAGATTAAACCACCAACTGTTTAACTCACCATAAGATGCAACCACTTAATCAAAGTTTAAAACAGCGGAGGACAAATCTGTACTGTTAGTGTTTGGTTACACAGGAGTTTCACGAGGCAGAGAGAAATGAAAAGTGTCATACTCACTTTTATATTCTCAGTATTTACAGACATAATAATTTTTCAGTAAATGGTTGTGGACTAAAGGGAACATATGGAACAAGATAGCTAGACTCAATAAAGCTGGGCTACCATTAGATCTGAGCTCTCTTCTCCAAGTAACTGAACTGCTGATGTATGTACAGTCTTCTTTGGTTGGTAATTTGCTCACAGAGTGTGCTCAAATGCTCACTATTTATAAAAATGTGGAAGGGACATTACTTAATTAGGACTTGCTACCTAAGCTTAAATAGTATATATATGAAATGACATTCTACATACCTGTCTGTACTGGCTTGTCATAAGGATATGTGACCAGCACGGAACCACCATCTAAGGCAACAGAAAGACTAAAGTCCTGTTTTTGAATCAAATTTTCAATGATGGCTTTAGTCTCAGGTTGGGAGGCATTATCTAAAAAAGAGAAAAGTCAAATATAAAATATCAAATTGTAAATCTTAGTATGAGTATCTAAGAAATTATTCTCTACTTGAATAAAATCAAAATGCTAACTTAAAAATTTGCAGATAAATATTTTATTTCTCCATAAACTACTATCTCAAGCAAGAAAGATACATTACAGAAGGTAGGTTAGTATGAGTTCTATTAAGTACTTCAGGATGTATATATACTAATGACTCTAAGCAAGTTAAAGAAAAATCTTATTGAAAAAAACCAAAAAGAATATGCATATCCTGCTTTACAAAATAATTTAGGGAATATATAAATAACCTATCTGATATGGTTTGGCTGTACCCCCACCCAAATCTCAACTTGAATTGCATCTCCCAGAATTCCCATGTGCTGTGGGAAGCGCCCAGTGAGAGGTGACTGAATCATGGGGGCGGGTCTTTCCCATGCTATTCTTGTGATAGTGAATAAGTCTCACAAGATCTGATGGGTTTATCAGGGGTTTCCACTTTCACTTCCTTCTCATTCTCTCTTGCCACTGCCATGTAAGAAGTGCCTTTCATCCTCCACTATGATTGTGAAACCTCCCCAGCCATGTGGGACTGTAAGTCCAATTAAATCTCCTTTTCTTCCCAGTCTCGAGTATGTCTTTATTAGCAGCGTGAAAACAGACTAATACAGTAAATTGGTACCCATAGAGTCAGGTGTTGCTGAAAATATATCCAAAAATGTGGAAGCAACTTTGGAGCTGGGTAACAGGCAGAGGTTGGAACAGTTTGTAGGGCTCAGAAGAAGACAGGAAAATGTGAGAAAGTATAGAACTTCCTAGAGACTTGTTGAATGGCTTTGACAAAAGTGCTGATAGTGATATGACCAATAAGGTCCAGACTGAGGTGGTCTCAGATGGAGATAATGAACTTGGGAACTGGAGCAAAGGTGATTCTTGTCATGTTTTAGCAAAGAGACTGGGAGCATTTTGCCCCTGCCCTAGAGATTTTTGGAATTTTGAACCTGAGAGAGACTACTTAGGGTACCTGGTGGAAGAAATTTCTAGGCAGCAAAGCATTCAAGAGGTGACATGGGTGCTGTTAAAGGCATTCAGTTTCATAAGGGAAACAAAGCATAAAAGTTTGGAAAATTTGCAGCCTGACTATGCCGTAGAAAAGAAAAACTCATTTTCTGGGGAGAAATTCAACCCAGCTGCAGAAATTTGCATAAGTAGCAAGGAGCCTAATGTTAATGCCCAAGACCATGGGGAAAATGTCTCCAGGCCATGTCAGAGATCTTCTCAGCAGCCCCTCCCATCAAAGGCCTGGAGGCCCAGGAGGAAAAAGTGGTTTTGTGGGCCAGGCTCAGGGTCCCTGTGCTGGGGGCAGTCTAGGGACTTGGTGCCCTGCCTCCTAGTTGCTCCAGCTGTGACTAAAAGGGGCCAAGGTACAGCTCAGGCCATTGCTTCAGTGGGTGGAAGCCCCAAGACCTGGCAGCTTCCATGTGGTGTTGAGCCTGCAGGTGCAAAAAAGCCAAGAATTTATGTTTGGGAACCTCCACCTAGATTTCAGGAGATGTATGGAAAAGCTTGGATGTCCAGGCAAAAGTTTGCCGCAGGGGCAGGCCCTTCATGGAGAACCTCTGCTAGGGCAGTGCAGAAGGGAAATGTGGGATCAGAGCCCCCATACAGAGTCTCTACTGAGGTACCACCTAATGAAGCTGTGAGAAGAAGGCCACTGTTCTCCAGACCCCAGAATGGTAGATCCACTGACAGCTTGCATTATGCCCCTGGAAAAGCCACTGACACTCAATGCCAGTTGGTGAAAGCAGCTGGGAGAGAGACTGTACCCTGTAAAGCCACAGGGGTGGAGCTGCCCAAGACCATGGGAACCTACTTCCTGCATCAACATGACCTAGATGCGAAACATGGAGTCAAAGGAGAAAATTTTTGAACTTTAAGATTTGACTGCCCTGCTTGATTTTGAACTCGTATGGGGCCTGTAGCCCCTCGGTTTTGGCCAATTTCTCCCATTTGGAATGGCTGTATTTACCCAATGCCTGTACCCCTATTTTATCTAGGAAGTAACTAACTTGCTTTTGATTTTACAGGCTCATAGGCAGAAGGGACTTGTCTCAGATGAGATATTGGACTGTGGACTTTTGAGTTAATGCTGAAATAAGACTTCGGGGGACTGCTGGGAAAGCATGATTGGTTTTGAAATGTGAGGACATGAGATGTGGGAGGGGCCAATGGCAGAATGATATGGTTTGGCTGTGTCCCCATCCAAATCTCAACTTGAATTTTATCTCCCAGAACTCCCACTAGTTGTGGGAGGGACTCAGTGGGAGGTAACTGAATCATGGGGGTGGGTCTTTCCTGTATTATTCTCGTGATAGTGAATAAGTCTTACGAAATCTGATGGGTTTATCAGATCTGCTTTTGCTTCCTTCTCATACTCTCTTGCTGCCACCATGTAAGAAGTGCCTTTCATCCTCCACCATGATTGTGAAACCTCCCCAGCCATGTAGAGCTGTAAGTCAAATTAAAAATCCTTTTCTTCCCAGTCTTGGGTATGCCTTCATCAGCAGTGTGAAAATGGACTAATATGCTATCTTTGGAAGAAAATTAGTTTCAGAAAACTGGGTGTTCCCTGCAGCACTGTTTACAAAAGCAAAAAAGCAAGTGGCCAGAAATAAAGTAAATATCTATCGGTAGAAAATGGTTGAATAAATTGGAGTACTGTCATAGATTAATGGCATACTAGATGCCATTAAAAAAGAATGTTGAGCCTGGCACAGTGGCTAATGCCTGTAATCCCGGCACTTTGGGAGGCTGAGCCAGATGGATCACCCGAGGTCAGGAGTTCAAGACCAGCCTGACCAACATGATAAAACCTCATCTCTACTAAAAATACAAAAATTGGCCAGGCATGGTGGCAGGTGCCTATAATCCCAGCTATTCAGGAGGCTGAGACAGGAGAATTGCCTAACCTGAGAGGCAGAGGTGAGGTGAGCCAAGATCGTACCATCACACTCCAGCCTGAGCAACAGAGTGAGGCTCTGTCTCAACAAAAAAAAAAAAAAAAAAAAAAAAAAAGAATGTTAGAGATCTGTAAGTACTGAAATTGAAAGATGTCACTGATACACATTTAATGAAAAAGGTTATAGAATAATGTATACAGTTGGTGATCCCATTTAAGTAAACAAGAAACAGGGCTCTTCAAATCAATATACACATATATGTGTGTCATGTGTATATATACACACACATAGGAGGGGAGAGAGAATACACATCTCTACACAACTAGTGAAGAGACATCCCGATATAATGGATTGAATTTATATGAAAAGTTTTAATTATTTTTGCAAATAATAATGGAGAAAAATTCACAAAGTTTTCCGGATGTCTGTATTCATTTATACCTCACATTCATAACCCAGACAAGAAAGTACTCCATTACTCACTGAGAAAATAGGATCAACCAATCTTCCAGCAAAAAGAAATTATCTCCTAAGTATTTTAATGGCCTAAAAATTAGTCTTACTTGTGAAGTCTGTATCCAAATCTTTGCCACGAGCATTCGTTTGTCCTATTTTTGAAGTACAGTCTTTCTCTTGAGCTCTCTCTCGCCCATCTGGATTTAGAGAAGGGACAATCACAATCCTAGTCCTGTCAACCAACTAAAGCAGAAACAGAAATTAATGAGTTACTAGCTGTGTGTAGAATCAATGGGTACCCTCTCATGCCTCAAACGGAAAGTCTGTTATTTATTCTACACACAGTTAATTTAAAAGGCAGAACTAAAATGAATGAAAAAATAAAAAATAAAATTTCCTTTTGCTTCAAATATATTAAAAACAAGCAAAAAACTACTGTACAGCTAATGTTCCCAGAGACCTCCAAGTGACTTAGAACAGGGGTCAGGAACCACTAACTGCAGGCCAAATTCAGTTGGTGCCTGCTATTGTATATAAAGTTTTATTGACACAACCATGACTATTCATTTACATATGACTGCTTTTGTGCTCTAATGGCAGAGTTGAGTGAGTTCACAACACAGAGCACCTGTCCCACAAAGGAAGATAACATAATTTTTGGTTGGTCTGATTTAAGTGCATGTCACCTAATTACACAGGTCCCTTCTGATCCTAATCATGACATCAATTATTTCCAAATTTGTTTTGGGGAGGCAGAACTGCACTGGCCTTCAGACTAGACATACTTGGGTTTAAATTCTAGTTTTACCAGTTTCTAGCTGTGGGACTGCCTCAGTTTCTACATTTACAAAATGGAGATAACCATTATCACACGGTTGAGGATATAATGATCTATATAATATACATGGTATATTACCTGGCATATAATATGTATTCAATAAATATCAGTTCTTTTTCCCTTTCCTAAGTCCACTATGGACAGTGCCAATTAGTGAGTGTTTTAGAAGGATGCACTCTTTTCTTCCCTTCTCTGAGGCAACCTACAACTAGGATGCTTAATCATACATGCCCAAGCCTGTGGGTCAAAGTTGTTTTGTTTGTTTTTGAGATTTCAGCCTGTTACCCAGGCTGGAATGCAGTGGTGCAATCACAGCTCACTACAGTCTTGACCTATGAGGCTCAAGTGATCCTCCCACTTTAGCCTCCCAAGTAGCTAGGATTACAGGTGTGCACCTCAATGCCCAGCTAATTTTTAAAATGTTTGTAGAGACAGGGTATCACTCTGTTGCTCAGGCTGGTCTCAACCATCTGGCATCAAGTGGTCCTCTTCTCTTCAGCCCCCTGAAGTGTTGTGATTACAGGCATGAGTCATCACACCCCGGTCAAAGTTCTTTTTTGTAGTCATAGATGGCTCAAGTAGATAATACCATATTGCTTTTTCTAAAATCTCTTAGCAGCCAAGATGTCCAATAACTTTTTATGTATTACATGAAAAGGAAAACTATATTGAAAAACTAGACTTTCACCAGATTTTTCAATATAGTATCCTAGTTATAAGTAATTCAGAATGGAAGTTCCTCAAGTTAGAATGTAAAAAACTGGCGAGGCTCCACGGCTCACACCTGTAATCCCAGCACTTTGGGAGGCCAAGGCAGGATTACCGGAGGTCAGGAGTTCGAGACCAGCGTGGCCAACGTGGCAAAACACTGCCTCTACTAAAAATATAAAAAAATTAGCTGGGCGTGGTGGTGGGCATCTGTAGTCCCAGCTACTCAGGAAGTTAAAGTGGGATAACTGCTTGAACCCAGGAGGCGGAGGTTGCAGTGAGCCGAGATCGTACCACTGCACTCAAGCCTGGGTGGTAGAGCAGGACTCCATCTCAAAAAAAAAAAAAAAAAAAAAAAAAGTAAAGAACTGTGAACAAAGACTGGAAGGGTAGTGTGGCTATTAAAATGACGGAGTAGGAAATTGAATGTAAATTTTTAGTATTCTTTCCTGTATGCCTCTCAAGACATACAAGGAAATATAATAGAAAGGTACTATTAACAAAGCGTATACACTACAAAGATTGTTCATTTTTAAAGAGTAAAGTTCATAATGCACTATAAGTACCTGTAAAATCTAGCAAGAAATTAAAAATTTTAAAAATGCTGCCCTGATATTAATGTTCAGCTTTTTCCTTTTAAAGCATGTCAACCCCAGCTATTCTCTTACTTGGGTAACAGCTGGGTTCTTTTTGTAGTTCAGGCAGAGAAATTCTGCCAGAGCCAAAAGCAGTTCAGTTCCAACTGGCGCATTTCCATGGATACCAGCAACAAAACGAATCTTTGGTTCTTCAGGCTCAGATACATTGGGCTTATTGGAGATTTCAAGGGACCAAATGTGACGGTATTCAGCGCTCTGTCCCAAACTTTCAAAAACCAGAAACAAAAATATCAGCAAGTAATCAAGCACTATGTTAACGTTAACTTATGGACTTTAAAAATAGAAATGAAAATAAAACACAAAAAGTTTTTAAAAATCTTTAAAGAGTGAATCACTGTATCAGAAAACCTTAAGAAAATTAGTTTTCCTTGACCAAAGAACATCAAATAGATGATATTATCAGGTTTACAAAAGATTATGATTTAGTCTACCATCCTTCCAAATTCAGTCATTCTCATACAATTATCACAATATTTGCCCTATCTTCTTTAATCTATACTACTATTTAGTTAATATATATCTTTCGTCCTAACTCACAAATTAAATTTTTATTACAGAAATATTTAAGTATGTATGAATGTAGGTAACCTCCCTTATTTATTTATTTATATTATTATTATTATCATTATTATTATTATTATATTTTTAAGAGACAGAGTCTCACTAT
>NW_012115077.1:2837327-2855260 GCF_000951035.1 Colobus angolensis palliatus | reverse complement strand
AAAAAAAAAAAAAAAAAAAAAATTTTGTAGAGACAGGGACTTGCTATATTGCTGAGGTTGGTTTCAAGTGCTTCTGGCCTCAAGTGATCCTCCCACCTCAGTCTCCCAAAGTCCCGGGATTACAGCATGAGCCACCACCCTGGCCCTCCCTTTTTAAATCTAAATTAATATTTGTAAATAAGTCATGTTATATTTTACTATAAATGCAACACCAGTTTCACAGTACAAATAATTTGTGAGTGGGGAAAAAAATAACAATTCAATGAAAATTAAACAACGGTCAAATACTCTGCTTACCCAAGAGCTTTGAGCTTAAGGTCTGCTTTCTTTAGCATAAAGGGAGATTTACAAGAATTGGACAGAAAAAGTATAATCATATTAAATTCAGAAAAATTAACAGAAACCCGATTGCTTTCTCATGATGCTATTCAATGGTACTTAGTGCCTGTTGGTGTACCACCTAAAACTCTCTTGTGCCCCACCACTGGCATGTGTGGCATATTTTGAGAAAATATTTAACTAAAAAGTGTGTCTTGAATTAGGAAGTTAAAAAAATCAAATCAACTAAGTAAACAGAAAGCAAAATAATGTCCAATTTTTGTTTGTTTTAGAGACAGGATCTTACTGTCACCTAGGCTGGAGTGCAGTGGTGTGATCATAGTTCAACGTAAACTGGAGCTCCTGGCCTCAAGTGATCCTCCCACTTGGACCTCCCAAAGTGCTGGGATTACAGGTGTGAGCCACTGTGCCCAGCCTGGTTTTATTTTAAAATTAAAAAAATATGAACCCTATGGTACTAAGATTGTATGATATTAAAACCTGAAATAGCCAGAAATATTCAAGAATCCGTTAAGGAAGAAAAGTAATTGGTATTGCCAAAGAAACTAAGTATCACTCTGCATCTATGAACATTATAAACCAGAATTTGAGGAACTAAGTTTTCTAATGAAATTAAGAGGACCAATGAAGAAAGACAAAGTAAAAAAGGTAAAAGGCTAAATAATGTTCACAAGGTTTGCAGCAGAGAATTATAAGCTCAAGGAAAAATGTAAAGACCTTACCTACAACAGGTAACCATAGGAATGGACAAATCATAGAAATAATTTTGGAGTAACTGTAACAAAATCTAAAATGAAGCACTGCAAGTGAGGCAGAGCAACCACCAGAAAGTGAAGGTAAAGGCTATCACAGCTATCAGTTTTCCATCAGCCAGGACTGCATATTCTCCCTGGGATCCACGATCATACAAGTCCCTAAGGCTTCAAGTAAGAGACTGTGAATAAAGACTAGAATTAGGACAGCAACTAGGCTTCATTTTCTAATTTTAAAAAAAAGTTACACATAATCCCTAACAGGTGAGCTTATAGTTCTAAATTCCTCGCTTGCCCCAAGCAAAATAAAACAAACTAAACAATACTGAGTCAGAACATATTAATAGATCTGTAGCTGAGTGATGGAAAGGGTTTTGCAATCAGTCAAAATAATTATCAGGAAGAGCAATTTTACATTTCCTGGAAGCACAGGCTATCTACTTCTCATCTAACAAGTAATTCTTAAAGTTCCCAAGATTCACTATTAAAAAGATCTCCAAGCAAATACCTGTTGCACAATAAGTAAACTCCAACTCTCTGTACATTCTGTTCCCAAATATTTCTATATAAATTACAATAACTATTCAACATGGCTAATGCTGATAAAAAAAAAGAGAGTAGAAAGTGACACTTACTTGGTAAGATTTGTAATATGTGGATAGTTCATTAAAAGTCCTCTCAGAAACTCTGATAAGTCTTTATAGGAATGGTATCGATAAAGAGCCAGATTTGAGGAGGAGCGTAACATGAGGCTTTCCAAACCATTCTCCGCTGAAAGGTCTTTAATTAAAGTTTCAAACTCTTTACTAGTTGGATCACTGGCATCACTGGTGCTGGTGCTAGCCCCTTTTCCTTTCTTTGATTCACTGTTTGAATCTGCTGAGGATCGAACAAGTGTGAAGTTGACCTGAATAGCGCCTTCACTCTTGACAGTCACATTCTTGGTAACTGGATTATACCTATGACAAAGGAGACAGATCAGAACCACACTCCTGCAGCTGGAGTACCCAAACCCTGGGAAGGCAGGTGTGCAGAGAACATGAGAATCCTTGGGATAATGTGGTGCAGCTTCCTAAAGAGACAAAATTTTAACATTGAGCAATTTATTATTTTTAATACATTAATAATACATTAATAGACATGGGTATACTACAAAATATGCATGGACTTTTTTCATAATTTTTTTTTAAGACGGAGTCTTGCTCTGTCACCCAGGCTGGAGTGCAGTGGCACCATCTCAGTTCACTGCAACCTCCGCCTCCTGGGTTCAAGTGATTCTCCTGCCTCAGCCTCCTGAGTAGCTGGGATTACAGGTGCCCACCACCATGTCTCGATAATTTTTGTGTTTTTAGTAGAGACGGGATTTCAACATGTTTACCAGGCTGGTCTCAAACTTCTGACCTCAGGTGATGCACCTGCCTCTGCCTCCCAAAGTGCTGGGATTACAGGCCCGAGCCACTGCACCTGGCCTAGGTTTTTAAGATTAATTATATGGCTTTAAAAGAAATTTAGTGCTTGTAGTGGATACTCCCATGTCTCCTGGAACTTAAATTCACTTGTCTTCTAACAGGGTGTATGGGTGGAAAAGTTGGAGGGGTGCTAAGTTAGGACATTCTCTGCCAAACACATCCTTCTCACCCTGTTTCTCAGATCCTCTGCTGCTTTAGTTAACACTGCCAAAATGGAAGAATCACAGAAAAGACCTCATTACTCATTAGTGTGAGGTTCTAACCCATCCATTTATGGACCACTAGATATCTGAAAACCATTAAAAAACAAAGGCAATGACTAAAATGTTTTCATATATTTACCCTTACTTCAATGGGTATTCAAACTAACTCCTTAGAAATAAGTTATCTAGCAGGAGGAAGGGAAAATGTCCTGTGGTAACATCTATACTTATCAAAAGATAAAAAAGAAAACTACAAGAGAAACCCTGTCTCTACTAAAAATATAAAAATTAGCTGGGTGTGGTGGCACACACCAGTAATATCAACTACTTGGGAGGCTGAGGCACAAGCATCCCTTGAACCCAGGAGGCAGAAGTTGCAGGGAGCTAAGATAGTGCCATGCACTCCAGCCTGGGTGATAGAGAGAGGCACTCTCTCAAAAAAAAAAAAAAAAAAAAGTTACTAGCATGTTAAATAGACTGCATTGCTTTGGGCTTGCCTTTATTTAGCACATAAAGAGAATGAGAAATCTTCTTTCTATGCATTTTCTATGTTCTTTGTGCTTCATGAACTAACACTTTTGTTACTCCTTTAAAGGAAAAACTATCTTGAACACATTTCCAATAAATTCTACTACAAATTGGAACTGACTTTGTAGAATTACTTCAACCTTACTCTCCTTTTTAATAAAAAACCTAAGGCCATGAGGATCAGGATTTGATGTGTATTCTAAAGTGTCTTGCCTAATGTCCAGGTTGGAAGCATGTCACAATGAGTCAACTAAGCAATAACTAGAATATTTATTCCAGGAATTTTTTTTTTTTTCATGTACTCTATCTGCCACTAAAGGAGAGGCAAAGGTATAACAAAGGTATAACCGGCCCTAAACTTCCCAGCAATCCATTCAAAGTTGCTTAACTAGAATGTTCTGGTAATAATCCTCCAGAATGGAGCCATGTTTGTCTGTCCCCCAAGCACTCTATTTCAAAGCATTCAGTCACTCACCCTCGAGCAGATGCTGTGATTTTATAAGTTCCTGGAACCAAGAGACGCCAGTAATCTCCAGTTTTGTAAGTAGTCACTGGGTGATTAATCTCAGCAACACTAATGGTGGCATTTAATATACCCCTGCCATCTGTGGCATCTAGAACAAATCCTTTGACGCCCTGATGAACCTGGATTAAGTACAAGGACACCAGATTTCAATAGTAAACATCATCATCTAATTATCTTGGGAGGTCATATTCAAAATAACAGATTGTTAACACAAATAAATGGAACAAACAGGAATTTAGGAGTTCAGAGCGAAGTTCAATGTAAATGTTCATTAAAATATTTCTGAAGGCTAATTTTTCATAGGCTTTGTTTCTCTTTGTCATGAAGAATATAAATAACACTGTTTAAACTTTAGCACATTCTGATGATTTCAGAATATGACATTCTACAAGAAAACAGGCCTGGCCTTTTCAAAAGGAAATGGCATTTTTTAAAAATGGAAGGACTCTTCTAGATCAAAGAACAGTAAAGAAATACGATAATCAAATGCAATGCATGAAACTTGACTAGATCCTGGTCATAAAATACAGCTGTAAAATTACATTTTGGGGAAAAATATGGACATTTAAATATAAACTAAGTATTAGGTAATATTAGGGAATTATTGTTAATTTTCTTGGGTAGGATAGTAGCATTTATAGTATGTAGTAGCTCCTTATTTTTAGGAGATAGATGCTGAAATAATATTTAGGGGTAAAATACTATACCTGCAATTTATATTAAAATAGTTCAGTCAAAAATATGTATGTGTATGTCAGAGTGTAAATAAAATTTACATTAAAATAAAGCAAATACAACAAAATGTTAAAAATGTTAAATCTAGGTATAGGAATAATTACTGGCTAGTCATAACTTTTCTGTATATTTAAAATTTTTCAGAATAAAATGCCTTTAAATATAGTAAAAAACTCACAGACTTTATGTCACACCACTCAGCAAAAAGAAAAATGCAGAAATATACTGGCATAAAGTATTAGTCTGATTATTCTAATTAACATTAGCGTATTTCTTACAATCTTTACCTATTGGCCACCATGCATACCCAAACAAAAGGAAATTAATCATTTCACAGTAAATCACTGGCAATAAGAAAAAGAATAAAAACACTTACTCTACAGCCCATCTTTCTATCAGTTGGCCAATGATTAGGTGTGTATCCAGTTTACGTTGGTCTGTTTTAAACACAGGGTAAAAAGTGACCACTAATCCTTAAGAGCCAAATATCACTACCTTGTTTAATCATTTTCAACTTTTCCTCACATATACAGATAAACTCATTTCCATCCATAAATTTTCTAGATAAATATATTAAACACCTTGGAATCTACAAATTGGTTAAATATATTAAAACAAATTGAAATTTTAAAGAGTGTATTCTAAAATTACTGCACAAAAACCATGTGTACACACAAAAATCTTTTCACCCTTGGGAGAAATTTCATACTTTACCCCTGAATAGTCACCTGTTTCATAAACTGGATTAGTGATCTTCGATTCTGTTCCCAAAAGTTTGGCAGCTCTTTCTCAAATGGATATTTCACACAACCTAGTTCAATAGTCACTTCAAAGCAATTTGTTTGTAAATAGTTCCAGTCCTGCATTCCTCCTAAAAGATAAAAATTAAAATTAATCACTCTGAAGAAGTTCTAAACAGCTCAGATCTCAAAAGGTAAGCAATAGTCCTAGTAAAAAGCCAAATTTATCTCTTATCAGCATTGATTGAAAAATGCTAATGTGTTCATGTAAGGGCACTTTGATAACGTGTTCATGTGAGGGCAAAACACCTACACCTTCATGTTTAAGAATTCAAATATAGCTTACACTCTTCTATTAGCACATGGAAGAGTCTTTGTAATAGCCAGAAGTAAAATGCAATCCTTTAATCAAGTTTTAGTGCAGTATTCTTACTCAACCCTCAATGTACATCAAACACAAAAGTAGTTGAAAAGATTATTTAAATATTTTAAACTATTTAAACTATGTTTTAAAAATAATGATTATTCCTCAAAATCAAAAGATCAGTAACAAGCAGCACCATCTAGGGAAGCAGAAAGGACATCAAGTTGTAAGGCCTTGATATAAAAAGAATCTTTACCTGGGACATTATACCAACTAGCTCCATTTGTTATTCCATGAGGAAAATATTCATTAGGATACATATTCTTGCACGGTCTACCTTGAAACATCTGGGAATTTTCCTGGAAAAACAAAAAGAATCTTTACTTGTATTTGTTTGTATCTCCATTAAAAAAAAAAAAAATACTGGGAAGATACAGGAAAATAATAAAAGTGGCTTCCAACAGGGTGTGTGAGGGGTGGAGGTAGGAGTAGGGTGGGGCTATGAGTAGTGAGACTTTTCAGTGTATGGCTTTTTATGCCACTTTGATTTTTCACTATCTGAACTTAACCTATTTTTAAAAATCAAAATTAAATGTGCTCTGTAAGAAAATATTGACTTCATTTATTACTCACAATTACAAGTAATATAAAACCCAGCTGAACCCCTCTCTAAAAAACATTTCTGTTCATATTCATACTTTTCGTTTCTTGCCTTCAAGGATCTTGAAGTCCAAAAGAGATAATACACACAGAATAAGAGTAAGCAGCTTTCCCTGACTTCTAGCAGGAATAAGATGGCCCCTCTGTGCTCTGACTGCCCTCTGTACAATTATCTTACATTACAACTACAATTGCACCTTTTTCTTCCCTAAAGACAATGTTTCCTTGAAACAGTTTGTGTCTCTGTGTCCTCAGCATCTAGCATACAGTAGGTGTCCAACTGATAACTCAATGAAGGGTAAGAAAAACTGCCATGGAGACACAAATAAACACCATTGAAAGCAAGAGGAGAGAAAGATTACATCTGATCAGAGTGGCAGGGGGAGTTTCCTAGAAGAAATTGAGCTTTGAAAGATGGTCAAAACTTCATTTATCTCTTTTTGAAACAGAAAAAAAGTACTGAAAGTGTGAAGATAAAAAGAATAATTTCCCATTTTTCTGCCACAGATAATTAACCATTTAACTTTAAAATATATAAACAGGGACAGGTAATCCCAACACTTTGGGAGGTCAAGGTTGGAGAACTGCTTGAGCTCAGAAGTTCAAGAACAGCCTGGGGAATACAGTGAGACCTTGTCTCTACGAAAAAAAAAAAAAAAAAAAGCCACACATGGTGCTACACGCCTGTAGAACCAGCTCCCTGGGAGGCTGAGACAGGAAAATAGCTTGACCCCAGGAGGTTGAGGCTGCAGTAAGCCATGACTGCACCACTGCACTGCAGCCTGGGTGACAAAGCAAGACTCTGTCTTAATAAAAACAAAATAAAATAAACGATCCCCTTCTAGAAACTTAATATGCCAATTAAAGGCTTATCATCCCATCACTCTTTTATGAAATAAAAACCATAATTTTAGATTACTGTAATAATTATATGCATGCTCTTTTGCTTTGGTTTTGTTTTGGTTTTGAAACTGGGTCTTGTTTTGTCACCCAGCTTGGAGTGCAGTAGTGGAAACACAGCTCACTGCAGCCTCAATCTCCCCACGCTCAGGTGATCCTTCCACCTCACCCTCCTGAGTAGCTGGGACCATAGGTGTGCACCAACACACCCAGCTAAATTTTGTATTTTTTGTGGAGATGGGGTTTGACTATGTTGCCCAGGCTGGTCTTGAACTACTGGGCTCAAGGAATCTGCCCATCTCGGCCTCACCAATTGTTGAGATTACAGGTGTGAGCCATCACACCGGGCCTGGTGTATAACTTTTAGACCTTTTTTTTTTTACTTATATACGAATAGAGAATGGATGCTTCACCCCTCAGTCTTCTTTATGTTTTCAAAATCCACTTTATTGAGATATAATTCACATTCCACACAATTGACTCCATTTAAAGTGTACAATTCAATGGTTTTTAGTATTCACAGAGTTGTATAACCACCCACCATAATAAATTTTAGGACATTTCATCACCCCAAAGGGAAACTCTGTATCTATTAACATTCTCCATTTTTCCCCAACCTCCACTCCCTACACCCACTCCAAACCATAGGCAACTACCAATCTACTTTCTGTCTCTATGGGTTTGCCTATTCTGAACATTACATATAAACCGAATCATACATTATGTAGTCTCTTGTGACTTCTTTCACTTAGCACGTTTTTAAGGTTCATTCAAGTTGTACCATGTATCATTATTTCATTACTTTTTATGGCTGAATAATATTCCACTGTATGATTTTGTATGTTTACTTATCAGTTTGTTAACCCATTCATCAGTTGATGGACGTTTTGGTTGTTTCCATTTGGGGCTATTATGAATAATGCTGCTACAAATATTCATGTATAAGTTTTTGTGTGAACACATGTTTACATTTTTCTTGGGTATATACCTAGCAGTGGAATGCTGGGTCATACTATAATTCTATATTTAATGTTTTGAAGCACTGCCAGACTGTTTTCCAAAGCAGTTATACCATTTTACACCCCACCAGCAATGTACATATAAAGGTTTCAATTTCTCCACATCTTTGCCTGTGCATATTTTCCATTTTTTAAATTACAGTCATCCTAGTGGGTAAGAAGAGGTATTGACTTGCATTTCTCTAATGGCTAACAATATCGAGTATCTTTTCATGTGCTTGTTAGACATTTCCTCTTCTTTAGAGAAATGTCCATTCAGATCCTTTCCCCATTTTTCACTTGGATGATTTGTCTTTTTACTATTTAGCTGTAAGAGTTCTTTATATATTTTAGATATAACACACCTTTATCATATGATTTACAAAAATTTTCTCTCATTCTGTGGATCTTTTTATTTATTTATTTTTTGGGGGCTGGGGTCTCCTTCTGCCACCCAAGCTGGAGTGCAGTGGCATGATCATAGCTCACAATAGCCTCTACTTCTTGGGCTCAAGCAATCCTTCGGCCTCAGCCTCCCAAGTAGCTGGGACTACAGGCACATGCCACCACGCCCAGCTTCTATGGGCTGTCTTTTTAATTCCTGAATGTTATCTGTAATTCATTGAGTTGTGTCCTCCAAAAATATATTGAAGTCCTAACCCTCAGTACCTCAGAATGTGATCTTATTTGGAAATAAGTTACTTACAGAGGTAATCAAGTTAAAATGAGGTGATTAGCATGGGCTCTAATCCAATATGACAGTGTCCTTGTACAAAGGGGAAACTGGGATACAAAGACACGGGGAGAATGCCATGTGATGAAGAAGGGTTGGAGTGAAGGAATGCCAGTGGTTGCCAACAAAGCACCAGAAACTAGGGAGAAACAAGGAAGGATTCTTTCACAGTTTCAGAGGGAGCATGGCCCTGGCAACACTGTGATTTTGGACTTCTGGCCTCCAGAACTGTGAGACAATAAATTCCTGTTGTCTTAGACAATCCAGTTTGTGGAATTTTGTTACAGCAGTACTAAAAAATACAGTTTTCTTTGCAGTAGAGAAGTTTTTAATCTGGATGATGTCCAATATATCAACCTTTTTTTGTCACTTGTGCTTTTGACGTCATATCTAGAGGAGAACCAAAGTCTCAAAAATGTATTTTTTTTTTTTTTTTTTTTAGTTTTATAGTTTTAGTTCCTATATTTAGGTTTATGACCAATTTTAAGCTAATTTTGGGGTGCGGAGTGAGGAAGGTATCTAGTTTATTCTTTTGCATATAAATATCCAATTGTCCCAGCACCATTTATTTTAACAATCTATTCTTTGCCTATTGAATTGTCTTGGCATCCTTTTCTAAAAAAAAATCAACTGACCATCAACGTAAGAATTTATTCCTGGGCTCTCAGTACTATTTCGTTGATCTATATGTCTGTCCTTATGCCAGTACCACACTGTATTAATTACTGTAGCTTTGTGATAAGTTTGGAATTGGATGTACGAATTCCCTAACTTTTGTCATTTATTCTTCATTTCAGAGATAATTTTGTCTTTTTCTTCCATTTTTTTTCCTGAGTCCTATAAACTTTATTTTATTTCTCCCTGGTTTTTTGTTTCCTGGCTTCTGTTTTTATTTTTTGACTATCTGAGTTGAGGTAGTTCCTCATATCCTCAACGTATATTTGGGTATGCTTAATCTGTTTAGAATGCCAACTGAACAGTTTTCTTCTGCTTCTTGATTATTTTTTGCTAATGGTAGGGTTTCCTTAGTTTCTATATGTGACATTTCATTTCCTAATTTTCTGCAATCGTTTTCCATAGACTTTATTTTCCTCTTGTTTATTTTTATGATATTGGGCATTTAATATCATTCCTAGCTTAATTCTAGCAAAATCCAGGAACCTCGATGTGGTTATTTATTTGTCTCGGTGGTAAGGGTGGAGCTGGAAGTCTTCTGATTTTAAGGTTATTTTCTGTCTTGTAAAACCTTATTTCTCCCCACTTTTTCCTTTTCCCATTCACCATTTAATTGTCAAGGAGCACTTCTTCATTTCTATCTTTGTCTTTTTTTTTCCTCCTTCAGAAGCTATGAGTTTGGAAGATCTCCCGGTAACCATCCTCTCCTTTTAAACTGTGCTTATCCAGTTAAATCACACCAAATCTTTAAGTTGTGTGCATTTTGAAATCTCTTCCCTGTATTCCAGAGCTCTCATCGGCCCAGTTATTCTTTTAGTAATTTTGGATTTAGTGCATATGTGATGTATGGTGGTCACTCCAAATTACCTTCACAGCTGCCCTTCAGTGGCACCCACTTCTGTCTTCTCCATAAGTTTTCTTGGTCTGCTTTACCTCATCACAAAACCTTGTGGTGGGGCAAAGATGGTGTAGGTACATGATAAATCATGCTGAGATTTCTTGATTTTTTAAAAATTTACAGTTATTTTGCAGTTTCAGGATGTTTTGTGATGCCAACAGTGTGGTTTTGTGTAAAATTTGGTAGTTTTTAAGTCGTTTTATATTGTTTAAAGAAAAACCCTGGGAGATTGGTTATCATATAGCCATTATTGTCTTTGGCTGCTCACATATCTCCCAAGACTATTTACTTTTGAGAAGTTTTGAAGAGTAAATATAAAGAAACTTGGAATGGTAGCTTCATGGGGGCTTATTAAGGTTAGCAGAAGACAATATTTTTAGAGGAGCTGCTTATTGACCAAGAAAAAAAAGGCTATGAGTGAAGACTGGGGAGTTTAATTATCACCTTCCCCATTTACAACATAAGATATGAAGACACAAGATTCCAGGAGGCAGAATGCAGTGGGATCAAGAAATGGAGGAGAATATTGTTAAGACACATATAAGTAACAACTGAGAAGACAGAATCTTAGTGAACTCACATTAGATTACTCAAAGTTCTACTTTAGTTCAATGCAAAGTGATTGACTATGAATAAGAGGGATAGAGCTGGAATAGGAAGCTCCGATAGAGGATAAAGGCTCTGAATCACCATAGTGGGAACTGAGCCAGGGAGTCCAGTAGCTAAACAGGAAATGTTGCCATGTAGGACTGAGGGTTCAGCTGAAGTTGGAGGGCATACATATGGACTATAGCAAATTGCCATGACTGCATGACCACTCTGGGCTATACCTGTAATATTGGTATGGAGAAAAGAGATAATGGTAATTACTGAGGACTGGAGGGCAAAGCAGATATGTCAAAGGGGTGTACAAGAGCCTTAGGAGAATCATTGAAAAGGTATGTCCATGGGTCTAGGCTACAGAGAAAGGTAAACCAAATCAAAAGGGTTAATGGTCTAAGAAAACAAGAGAAGATAAGGAACTAGAAGCCAAAATGAAGGGGAAAAGCAGAAATCATGAGAATGAGCATAAAATGTGATGGCAATATATGCAAAATCTGACCATTTAATTTTTATTTTGATGGTTGGGACACTATCCATTCTCCTCTTATTACTCCACGTATGTACTTCAAAAAAACATATATATCCAAACAGAAGGCAATAATTCTCTAAGGTGAAATGAACAGCTGTACTCCTGTAGTAGAAACTGAACAATCTCACAATATTCACTTGCAGAGAATGAGGGAATGGGAAAGGATAGAGGGCTGTGACTGGAGAGTACAGAGTTATAGTAATAATATTCATTACCTATAACTAATAATAGTACCTATAACCAATAATAATACTAAGTCAGTAGCAACACCAAAAATTGAAACTAACAAGCCCAGTTTACAAGCCTTAACTTTTAACATGTTTTCTAAGACAATTTTTATTTTTTTGAGACAGGGTCTCAGCTTTGTCACCCAGGCTAGAGTATAGTGTTGTGATCAAGCTCACTTCAACCTCAATCTCCTGGGACAGAGTGATCTTCCCACCTCAGCCTCCTAAGTAGCTGGGACAACAAATGTGTGTCACTATGACCGGCTAATTTTTCAATTTTTATTTGTAGTAGAGGCAAGCTCTTGCTATGTTGCCCAGTCTGGTCTCAAACTCCTGAGAGCTCAAGCAATCCTCCTGCCTTGCCCTACCAAAGTGCTAGGATTCCAGGCATGAGCCACCAGGCCTGGCCCTAAGAATGATTTTTAAATTAAATTTTCACACACAACACATTTTAACATTCCTGATTGTAAGAGTAATCCATGTTCACTATAGGAAGTTTGGAAAATACAGAAATTTCTGCCTGCTTTTCCTTGCTATATGTAACTATAGGATCTTAAATACCTTAGACTAAAGTTTGGCAATTTTTTCCTGTAAAAAACCAGACAGCAAATATTTCAGACTTTTTAGATGCAAAAGTCTTTGTTGAAACTACTCAACTTTGCCATTTGATCACTGGATTTTTCTTCTTTAGTTTGTTAATATAGTAAATTATACTGACTTACTTTGAAATGTTGAAGGAGAAAGCAGCCATACACAATATATAAAAATATAGCTGTGGCTGTGTGTCAATACAATTTTATTTACAAAAACAGGTGGTGGGCAAGATTTGGCTCCAGAGCTATAATGCATTAAGCCCCTTTCTTGGTCTACTTTACTGGACTTATAACTTATTTGTCAAATAAAATAAATTGACATGTATATGTTCCAGGCACTGTGCTAAAACCACAGATAAAAGGCCAATGAAGAAAGACATGCAGTGTATTCAAAAGTGAGGTGGGAAACAGGAGAAAAAGCTGTTTTTCAGAAACAGCTGTCATACTTTCTTAACTATGGAAGCACTTGACCTGAGTCTTGAAGGACTTTAAAGCATATTTTTAAATAAAAGAATTAATTTTATAGCATTTTATATTCAAAGACAAGCCTACCTTGGAATAAGAAAGTGCTATTTGTTGAAACACAGCATCATCTGGTGATTTACTATATGTGGCAAGTCCTTGTTCATCATCATCAAAAGGGTAGTTAACCACCAAAGAACCTATAAGGGAAAAGAGGAAAATGTATCATGTTGTCTGTTTCAAGATGAATTATTAACATAAAGCTTTTCAGAATACTGCCAGAGAAGAGAAAACAATAAGATTTGCCAAGCAAAATTTCCTCAACAGAAATGAAAACTACACTAATTTCTTCAATAGAAAATCAAAGTGAATAAGTGAGAAAATAGCTTTCAAATGGCTACTTTTCTAAAGCCAAAAAGAAGATGTATAGTACTTCTACCAAACAGCCTACCTCAAAAAAATAATTAGCATCAACACAGAAACGATTAGCAACAAAAGAAAAAGACAGATATATAGGATTCCATTAAAATCAAAAACTTTTATGCATCAAGGACATAAGAAAGAGAAAAGACAACCTACAGAATGGGGGAAAATATTTGGCAAGCCTGATAAGGGTCAAGTATCCAGAACATATTTAAAAACTCTTTCAACTTAACAACAAAGACAAAAACTCAATTAAAAATTGAGCAAAGGACTTAAACAGATATTTCTCCAAAGAACATAGATAAATGGCCAACAAGCTCATGAAAAGATCCTCGGCATCATTAGTTATTGGAGAAATGCACACCAAAACCAAAATGAGGTACTACTTCTCACCCACTAGGATGGCTATAATAATAAAAATAGAAAATAGTAAGTGGTGGTGAGGATAGGAAGAAACTGGAACCTCATACATTGCTGGCAGGAATGTAAAATAGTCCAGCCTCGGCAATTCCTCAAAAAGCTTAACATGGAATTACCATATGACAATTTCACTCCTAGGTGCACACCCAAAAGAACTGAATACAGGGGCTGTGTACAGTAGTTCACGCCTACAATCTCAGCACTTTGGGAGGCCAAGGCAGGTGGATTGCTTGAGCCCAGAAATTCAAGATCAGTCTGGGCAATACTGGGAGATCCTGTCTCTACAAAAAATTAAAAATAAGCCAGGTGTGGTGGTGCATGCTTGCAGTTCCAGCTACTTGGGAGGCTGAGGTGGGAGGATTGCCTGAGCTCAGAAGTTTGAGACTGCAGTGAGCCATGATCACACCATTTACATTCCAGCCTGGGTAACAGAGTGAGACTCTGTTTCAAAACAAGGGGGGCACAGGGAAAAGAAAAAAGGAACTCAAATAGATATCTGAATGCCAATGGGCATAGAAGAATTTTTCATTGTAGTCAAAAAGTCAAAACAACCCAAATGTCCATCAGTAAGTAAATGGATAAAGTAAATGTGATATAGAGGCCGGGCGCGGTGGCTCAAGCCTGTAATCCCAGCACTTTGGGAGGCCGAGACGGGCGGATCACGAGGTCAGGAGATCAAGAACATCCTGGCTAACAGTGAAACCCCGTCTCTACTAAAAAATACAAAAAACTAGCCGGGCGAGGTGGCGGGCGCCTGTAGTCCCAGCTACTTGGGAGGCTGAGGCAGGAGAATGGCGTAAACCCGGGAGGCAGAGCCTGCAGTGAGCTGAGATCCGGCCACTGCACTCCAGTCCCGGCGACAGAGCAAGACTCCGCCTCAAAAAAAAAAAAAAAAATTAAATGTGATATTGATATGTACACATGTATATATAATACACTATTATTCAACCACAGAAAGGAATGAAGTACTGATACATGTTACAACATGAGTGAACCTTGAAAACACTATGCTAAATGAAAGAAGCCAGACATGAAAGGTCATATGTTATATGATTCCATTTCCACGAAATATCCAGAATAGGTAAATCCCCAGAGACAGAACAAAGATTGGTGGTTACCAGAGCTTGAGGGGAGAAAGGAAAGGGGAGTCACTGTTAAGTGGGTGTGGGGTATCCTTTTGGGGAGATAAAAATGTTTTGGAACAAGATAGAGGGGGCAGTTGCAAAACACTATGAATGCACTAAATGCCACTGAAATTATGTAAACTTCACCTCAATAAAAAAATTAGTATCAAAATTTTTGAAAATTTATGAAAAAGAATATTGCTTTACCCTATCTTCTTTCAAGATCCTTCTAAATTATAAAGTTGGCAGTGAAAGGAATTAGAACATGCTGCCCCAGAATATGACTCTTTAGCATATTAATTATTTAGAGCTGAAGGCAACTGAGAACAGCAGATGCAGGAAAGGCTATCTACCCTCCCCCTTTCTGCCTAAAGTTGGGCATAAATTTCACGTGAGAAAGGCACCTTCCTGGTACCATCAGAGATGGGATAATCAATGCCAAGATGAGTTGACACAAACAAACCTTAGTGAAATAACCCTCATCTTTCATTAGTTTCCCCCACATATTTCCTAGTCACTTTCCTACAATTTATCACCCTTAGAAGTCCAAACCCTTTCCTTTGCGTAGTCACTTTTCCACAAGGTATCACCCTTTGTTATAAGAGCACTAAGTCCTTAACACTAACTGCTTTTCTGAGGGTTTCACGTCTTTCCTATGAACTCCCCCATCACCTGTTGCCTGTGCCACATACAAACATCAATAAAATTTGTATGCTTTTTCCTTTTAATCTGTCTTTTATCACCTTAATTCACAAGCTCCAGCTACGGAATCTATGAGGTTTTTTACTCCTGTATAGCAACAAAGAAATTCTCCTTCAAACTGCTTTGCCAAGATTTCAAACTCCATTTAAATAGGATTTTAAGATGAGAAAACAAAATATGTCATGGAAAGAAAAATGTCTGCACAACTGAAGATTCCTACCTCTCACCATGCCAAGGTCTGGATACCACATCTGTAAATCTGTGACTTATTTTCACTGGAATGTAACTATTATTAACTTTTTAGATTTAGCCAACATGATGTGTGATTTATTATGAGAATATTTTTAAAGCTCTAAATAAAAAGTGTCTTCTATCAAACACAGCATTAAACACATAAAATATAATAAAAGAAACAAAAAATTTATTTTGCCAACTAGGGTATAACTTCACAGTTCTTATTTGACTCTCTGAGAAGAATATATGATTACCAACTGTAGAAGTACTTTTTTCTACTACTAGCAATCTTTCAAAGCAATTTTTGGAGAATCTCAATTAACTTCTTAAATCTAAATATCCATCAGTATGTACTGTCATTCTAAAATGGCAAGCTACTCTATATGACATGAAGGCTCAACTATGATACTTCTGGATATTCCAACAAATGTTGAAACTAAATTTCTTCCCCATTGCCCCTGATGCTAATACTTGTCACTTTTTTTTTTTTTTTTAGCAGTTTTACTGATGTAATCCAAATACCATGCAATTCACCCATTTAAAGTTGTTTATATTCACAGGGTTGTACAACCACTACCACTATCTAGTTATAGAACATTTTCATAACTCCAAAAAGAAAGCCCAAAATCCACTAGCAGTCACTCCCCTATCACCTCCTACCACTATTCACTCCAGCCCAATGCAATCTTTAATCTACTTTCTGTCTCTATGGATATGCCTACTCTAAAAATTTCATTAAAATATAACCATTAACTTGATAAAAAAATAATAATCACGTGCCATGTGGTCTCTTATGACTGGCTTTTGTCACTTAGCATAAGGTTTCAAGGATCTATGTTATAGCATGTATCAGCACTTGACTCCTTTTTGAGACAAATAATATTCATTGTAAGGGCAGACCACATTTTATTTATCCATTTATCAGATGATGGTTGTTTGGGTTGTTTCTACTTTTTTGTTATTGTGAATAATCCTGAATGAACATTTGTGTACACTGAACATTCATATACATGAGCATTGTACATTAAATGAGTGAACATTTTGTTCAAGTGAGTTTATGTGTGGACACATTTTGGTTCTCTTGGATACTGATATCTTCACTCTTATTCGCAACCTTAGTTGGACATTGTGGTGATTTTTAATCTTGACATTCATTCTATTCAACCGATCCATCCCTGCTAAATTACATGGAGGTATATGAGCTCAGGTACTACATGAAAATGATTATTTTGCTGCAGTTAAGGACATACCAAGTGAAAAATAGAGAATACCAAAATCTAAATTTACATGAAAGAATTTATTAAACTTCAAGGAGAAAACAGAACTAAACATTTGGATCAATTTTTATTAATGACAACGAATATGTTACCAAGTTCCCAGTGTGAGAGATAAATACAAAATACCTGAAGAACTATGAGAGGAAGAGGAGAGGAGGAGGAACAGCAGAATAGGGGGAGAGACAGGGGAGAAGGAGAGGAGAGGAGAAAAAAGACAAGACAGAGGAGAAAGGAGAGAGGAGATAAGAGAAGGGAGAGAGAGAAGTAGTAGGTGAGAAAGGAGAGGAGAAAGGGTGGAGAGAAGAGATGGGGGTAGAAGGAGAAGAGAAGAGGAGGAAAAAAATGAGAGAAAGCAGGAGGAAAGAAATAGCCAGGACACTGGCTGAAAAAGTAATGAGAAAAGACCTTTACTGTTGTCTGCCATAAAAGCAGTAACAGGATACTCATTTTAAGAAAGCATAACACTACAAACAGATAAAATTCCACCAGGATTTCCAAATGCTCTCAAGAACTAATTAGTAGAATATAAAGTTGCCATACCTCCATGCAGGTTTGCTGAAAGTACAAATGGATAGGACTTCATCCAGCTCATTACAGCAATAGTTTCTGGTTGTGTAGGATCTGTGATCTGAACAAACTGGTCTGGGAAATTTCGGTTCAGGTCAAAGTTGTTGCTGTTGTTTCTGCCAATTACACTTATTGAATCTCCTGTATGATATGATAAAGGATGTGAATATAAGCCATGTTCACTTCTATTTTATTCCAACACGTACTACTTCAGATACCTTAACTCAAGGCAAATGTGAACACATCAGGCTT
>NW_012115077.1:2821232-2836807 GCF_000951035.1 Colobus angolensis palliatus | reverse complement strand
AAGAGGGGCCTGAATTTGGCTATGTGTAATTAAAGGATAATCAGCCATCATTTTGGAAGTTATAAGATTTGTAACTTCCCCAACTACTCCTGTAGATAACATCACTATTGAACCTAAGATTGGCCTTCTGAGATGTTTTTCGGACTTTTGCATTTCTGACAACCAGCTGACGTCACCAGGACCAGTGACTTGTAACTCAGCTGGTCCTGTGGCTCCCAACCAGAAGCTGACTCAGCACATGAGGACTGTTTTCCACATCCCTATGATTTCGTCTCCAACCAATCAACCCATTCTCTAGCCCCTTGTCCATCAAACTGTCTTTGAAAAACCCTAATCTCTGAGCCTTCGGGGAGACTGATTTGAGTGATAACTCCAGTTCTCTTGCGTGGCTGGCCTTGTATTAATTGAACTCTTTAATGCGATACTATGGTCTCAATGCCCTGTTTTGCCTGTGTAGCAGGCAGGAAGAACCCGTCAGGCATTTTTTTTTTTGAGATGGAGTCTCGCCTTGTTGCCTAGGCTGGAGTGCAATGGCGCAATCTCGGCTTACTGCAACCTCTGCTTCCCAGGTTCAAGCGATTCTCCTGCCTCAGCCACGCCAGTAGCTGGGATTACAGGTGTGCACCACCACGCCCAGCTAATTTTTTGTATTGTTAGTACAGATGAGATTTCATCATGTTCGCCAGGCTGGTCTCAAACTCCTGACCTTGTGATCCACCCGCCTCAGCATCCCAAAGTGCTGGGATTACAGGCGTGAGCCACAGTGCCTGGCCGGGCATTACAATTAAAACACATCTTTTTCACACTGTGTGTTTAAAAACTGTATCTCTTCCAGATATTTTGAACAGAAAGGTAAAACCATTATCGTTTTATTTTTGTCCTCTGCTCATAATCTGGGAGGAAAAAAATTCCAATTAGACAAATTATATTAAAGCACTGTTTAAGTGTCACTAATCCACATATAATGACATGATCACAATGTTGAATGGAAATTACTGATCAGAGGGGAACTCTATACTCCTTGTTCTTTTTTTTTTTTTTGAGACAGAGTCTCACTCTGTGGCCTAGACTATAGTGCAGTGGCGCCATCTCGGCTCACTGCTACCTCCACCTCCCGGGTTCAAGCAGTTCTTGTGCCTCAGCCCCCCAAGTAGCTGGAATTACAGGTGTGTGCCACCACGTCCAGCTAATTTTTTGTTATTTTTAGTAGAAACAGGGTTTCACCATGTTGGCCAGGCTGCTCTTGAACTCCTGGCCTCAAATGATCCACCCACCTCGACCTCTCAAAGTGCTGGGATTATAAGCGTGAGCCACTGCGCCTGGCCAGGAACTCTACACTCCTCTGTGTGCTTGTATAAAGCTCACTAAGACATTGTAAGAAATAGACCAAATGAAAAGAAAATTGTGATATGCTCACATTTAAAGTGATCACAAAAAGGTAAAGTTAGCCAAGAACACAGCTGGAAGTTTAACCTGATGGAGGAGAAAGTTCAATTTAAGCTTAACTGTGCATATTCCATTTTAATAGGGAGTAGGAGCCTTACTATTGTCATTATAATGAGAAAAATTGCAAGAGACTAAAGGAAACTGGAGGGCTTACTAGTGTAATTAGTTCCACCTTTCAGAAAGGTCTGGGGAGTATGTAGGAGAGATTTGTGGCACTGACAGAGAATGAGAACCTTAGGGGGAAAAATCTGAAATATATACATATATAAGTAAGATCTTGTGCCCATTTGTTCAAGAGAGCTTCTGGGTACTAATGACCAACTCCTGGGTACTAATGACCAACTAATGACCAACTGATCCTCCCAATGGTCAGGTCAGTGCTAGTAATAAGTCATGAGGCTCCATATTATACTGTGGGGCCTGATAGATATCATTGGCTGGAAGAAATCATGGGCTGGGAAAAGATGAACTCTCACTCCCCTAGTGTTGTTTATAAGGGTCTGCTGTCCCAGCCCATACTATAATGCCCCAGGAAAGATGGGCTTGCCCAGAGAAGGCAAAGAAATTGGGAAGTCAATAAATTAGCAAGTCTGGAACATGCACAGGGAGTAGAACTAAGAGTCAAAACAGAGTCACTGGCTCAGAGAGATATCTGGTTTGATTTTTCACTTATGAAATAAGGTTCCCAAAATAATGATTTAATAAGAACTTTAACCCAAAATAAAATTCTAAGGCCCTGCTCAATAGGCAGGGCCTATCTGAATAGATTCCCTCCTCTTGACCAGGGCACTCCAAAGTTAACCTGAAAGACTGGTTCAGGCCATAACGGGAAATGGGGGTCAGACATGCCTCATTATGCCTCCTCTCTTTTGGAAATCAGGAAAAGCCAATCAACATTTAATACCAACAGAGGCCTTAAGTCTGATAAGAAACATTTACAATCTATTCTCTGTGAAGCCTGCTACCTGGAGGCTTCATCTACATGATTAAACTTTGGTAACTACAACCTCTTATCCTAACCCAGACATTCCTTTCAATTGATAATAACTCTTTCAACCCTCGCCCCCTTTTTGGACCAAACCAATGTATATCTTAAATGTGTTTGATTGATATCTCATGTCTTCTTAAAATGTATAAAACCAAGCTGCACCCTGACTACCCTGAACACATGTCGTCAGGGTCTGAGGGCTGTGTCATGGGCCATGGTCACTCATATTTGGCTCAGAATAAATCTCTTCAAATATTTTACAGAGTTTGATTCTTTGTCAACAGAACTATTGCTGAAATAAAACAATTTGTAAAAGTCTTATATTCTATTTCTAGTAAATAAGAACCATTACCAAGTGGAAAACACCACTAAATATATAAATTTGATCACATAATTGCTGAACAGACCAGATCATCATATAAGAATACAAGAGCTAAAATCAATCATAAATTATAAGGAAAAAAAATAGGAAGAAATTCCGAAAGAACCAGTTCAAATTCTGTTCTACATTGAAATAATCATTCTATATGATGATCAAATGATTAAGAATTAATAGCTATTCTTTACCTTCCTGGGACTTTTCATACCCATCAGGATTCATGGATGGCATAAGGTGAATTCTAGTGCTATGAACCAAATCTGTGACTTCAGGGTCTGTTCCAAAGTTCTTACAAAGGTATTCGATGAGGTTCAACAGCAGTTCTCTTCCAACCACTTCATTTCCATGCATATTTCCAATGTACTTAAATTCTGGTTCACCTGAAAACAAAGTAATTACATGGAAGACTTTTTTTCCTTTTTAATCATCATGGACTCTGTTTTTTTCCCCAACATATATAAATCCTGTACTAAAAATTTTTTAAACATGTATTTTGGCAAAGGAGGCAGAAAAAACCTTCAGAAACATCTTATAAAGCAGTTTCCTTATTAATACATACGTCTGAGCAGGTTCAAAGCATATATATGCCATATAATATAAATAAACACTATTAGCAGAATAAATCTAATCTATGCACATATTAAATACCATGCCTAATATGGGTTAGCAAAAGGATTTCCTCTTTTCTGGGAAAAGATTGGTTACATTTTCTTTTTTGCTTTCTTTTAATTTTAGTTAGGTTTTCTTAATGCCAGTTATACAAACTGTAGGCGACCTTTCTGGATGAAACATAGCAATATTGAACATGGCTTTGAGGGGCACTACTGAAATTATGTGTAAGACCATACCAATTACCTGGTTCATGGACACCTGGATTATCAGATATCTCCATCACATAAAGTTCTCTTGACTCTACTGATTTTCCCAATGAATAAAGCCGGGTAATGTTAGGATATTCATTGGCAAACCTTCTCAAGAAGATTTCCATATCAGGGAAATGGTGGTGGTGAAAGTCCTTCGGCTGAATTGGCTGGTAGGAGGATGATGTTCCAGAAAGAATATTAGGTATAGCAACTGTGCTAGCAGTTGCTACAGCCTCTGTCGTGTCAGGGATTACTGAAGTTACAGTTGGCCTAAGAGACAAATCCACCTCTGTGGCTGGTCCTTCTTTCACCACTATATTAGTAACAGTCAATGGCATATACCTGGAAAAAAAAATTGGAAAAGTAAACGGTTTATAGTTAAGACATACAATGCTTTAACATTATAAAAGCACAGAAGCCTTTTCATCTTCTTATGCTTAGCAATCTATCAAAACTCAAACTAAATAGAGATGTGTAAATTTAAGAGTTTTAGGACATTATCTCACAAAGAACCCCAGATTAAACAACTATTTCTCTTACCAAATCTTCTCAAGTACCACACACTAGAATGTATACCAAAAAAATTACATTCAAAGGAAAGAACATGTTGAAAGATGCGGCTGTTACTCCATTGTAACCACTGCTACAGTACTCAAAGAAGGGATAAATTATACAATTCTTTGCAGTGTCTTATCAAACTGACATTCCAACTTCTTTTTCAAGTACGAAAGTTCAAGATTAAAGGTTATCAATTAAATCCTTATCAAAGTGAGCTTCCAGAAAGCTTTCCAGGGGAGGTGGGAAACGACTCATTTAATATATTAGAAAGCTGTTAAGACAGTTCTTCAAAAGTGTCATTTACAGAGCACTGGGTTTCTTCTACTCTGGTATTCAGTTAGCTTTAAGGCAATGCTTTACACAGCTGAATATCTTTTCAAGTTTTAAAAACTGTCCTTCCTCTATTGCTACAACTATGCTTCATATCCCATTGTACTATTAGACTATGTGACAAAAAACTCCACAATAGTATTTTCTTATTACAAAAGGAGAAAAATCAGAAAATAAAGAAAAACAAAAGCCACAAAACATAAACAACATGTACTAGACTATATTTCTGTCTTAGATATAAAACAGAGACTTGACATTTTAACTAAGAGTCTACATAGTCTAAATTCTTACCCAGTTAAAACTACTGTAAGGTTATAAGTTCCAGGAACAAGTAATCGGTAGAAATCACCAAATCTGCCTGTTGTGATATTATGATTAATACCAGCCACTGAGATGGTTGCATTCTCTAAACCAGATCCTGTTATGGAATCTTTAACAAATCCTTTCACTCCAATGTGAACCTAAGAAGACAAGAATCCAAGTTCAGAGACCATGAATTTAGAAGGCAAGAGGGCACAACTTTTTTCTGCACTGATAGTAGAATTTCTAAAAAATAAAGTGACTCTTCTCTCTCCCCCAAAACATTTTCAATCCCTTGAAGTTTAAATAAAATACAGACAGAAGTATTAAATCCTTAAACTTGAGCCATGTGTCTGAACTTGACACTAGTAAGGTGCTTTTAAAATTCCCTCTCCTCAAAGCCAGACTTCTAATTTTCTCAACAAAGTGTAATTGCTGGTGTATCCAATTGCTGTATTAGTCTGTGTGATGTTTAAATTAAACTGATGTCCATGGTTCATATAGTGGTAAAGGCTCACTAGCAAATATGATCACCTGACATTGTAAGAACCTGAAAGTACAAATTTGGCTAATTATTTCAGTTTGTACAAGTAAGTGTTCCAGGACAGGCAAAGGAAGCCCTATGGAGCAGAGAGCTGGGGGTAAGGGGCAGGTGAAGCAGAACTAGAATATGTTTTAATAGATTATAATCTAATAATCTTTAAAGATAATTTATAATCTTAAGTAGTAAAAACAGATAAAGGACATCTAATACTGTATAGATTGTCATTCACATGCATCCAGATTTCTCCCTTATTTAATCCTGTTTCTATACCCCAACCTTCCAGTCATCTACTTTTACCTTTTCAATCAATGTGATCAAAGACTCACGATTGTTCTCCCATTCCTGTCGAAGCTGTGAAGCAGGTGGGTACTTGCAACAAGACAGTTCTAATGTGATCTCAAAACAGTTGGCCCACACATAATTGTAATCTTGCATACCACCTGTAACATGGAAAAAATAAGTTTACTCTCAGAAGGAAAATAATTACACCCTCCAAAAGACTGAAGAAATTAAATCAGCCAACTCTGCATGTATAAATTTTCTTTTCTTTTCATTAAATTGTTTGAAATTGGAGAAGGCATCTGAACTATAGTGGAGGCTAAGAAGGAAGGTTAAAAGGAATATACATTGAAAAAGAATATATAGTGAAAAATACATTTAATTAATAGAATGAGCAGTTATGAAAAGTACAAAGATATCCGTTAATACCAGTAACAATAACGATAATAGCTTTGAGTGTTTACTTTATACCAGACCTGTTCTAAGAGCTTTATGTGTATTAGCATTTAATCTTTACAGCAATTGTATGTACTATTTCAGATACTACTATTTCATCCATTTTACAGATACGAAAAGTGGGGCACAAAGGGGAAAATAAGACACAATAAATTCTTTCAAAATGTGTTAAATGGAAGGTGGAACTTAAAAGGGAATAAGTATCCATGGTCTATGACCTTCACCACGTTTATACCTATATAAGCCCACACACGCATTTTGTTGACAGCCTATCATTCACCCTATCATTCTTGTCACTTGATTTTCTCACATCTTGTTTTTAGTGGATAAAGACTAAAAAGTGAAGAAAGGAGCATGTGTAATTTCTCTATGATCTTGTCTTGCCCTTGCAAAGCGCAAATGTAGATTTTAAGGGTCATCTTTCCTCAACCCCCAGTGCATCTCAGATGATGTCACACAGGACCCTTCAGATCAGGAGGGAGAATAACTTCCCTTTCATTGACAGCACCAAAAGATATGCTTCCATCACAGATTCTTCTGCCACTTACTAGATGAGAACTCTTTGGCATTAACATGGGTCTTTATTTATTTATTTATTTAGTTAGTTAGTTAGTTAGTTATATGCAAAGTGAATGTTAGCTGATCACAAAAGACCCTTCCAACCCTCGCATTCTATGATGTTTCAAAACACATGCTGATTTGGGCCAGGCACAATGGCCCATGCCTGTAATCCTAGCACTTTGTGAAGTGGAGAAGGGCAGATTGCCTGAGTTCAGGAGTTCGAGACTAGCCTGGGCAACATGGTGAAACCCTGTCTCTACTAAAAATATAAAAAATTAGCTGGGTGTGGTGGCACATGCCTGTAGTCCCAGCTACTGGGGAGGCTGAGGCAGAAGAATTGCTTGAACCCAGGAGGCAGAGGTTGCAATTAGCAGAGATAGTGCCACTGCACTCCAGCCTGGACAACAGAGTGAGACTCCGTCTCCAAAACAAAAACAAAAACATGCTGATTTGATTACAAGAGAAAAGGCAGGGAGAGAATGTGAAAAACAGACAATTCTGAAACCTGTTTCTGGAGAAAGGTCAGTGTCATAGTTTTAAGCACAGCTTATTAGGAGTTCATCAAAGAACAGGGGCTTATAAAACATTGAAGAAAAGCAAACAATATAGCAAAAATAACAAAACTTTGACAGAAATAAAATCGTAGCAATATTATTGGAGCCTAAACTCTTAACCTCATTTTCGCTGAAGTTTCATTACGTGCTTTGAAACACATCTAGTTCTTGAAATATGCACACCTTACCTAACGCAATATGCTCCATTTCACTGGCATATTTATAGGATAGATACCGGTAAGACAAAAAAGTTAGGTTAAGTGTAAAGCATCAAAAACTTCTAAAGAAGAAATTGGGCAAAGAACCTTTAAAAATCCAGGATTCCAGGAACTCTAACCAATGCCATTTTGAATAAATACAAAGAAGAAAACTGAACACAATCCTAAAGTTAACTAAGCAGGATCACAAGGATGCTGGTGACGTGACGTCTCATCTCAGGAGATGATCTGATTATATTCATGTTCATCCATGTTAATTCAGCACTTACAAATAATGCTAAGCGTTTGTTTCCAATCAGAGGAGGGGACAACCACATCCATAAATAATTAAATATGATAGTAGAGGAGAGTGGTGAATGTTGTATAGCAATGTAAATGCACTTAATGACAGGGAATTATACCCTTAAAAATAGTTACAATGGTAAATTTTATATTATGTATACTTTACCACAATTTAAAAAATGATAATAGGCTGGGCGAGGTGGCTCATGCCTGTAATCCTAACACTTTGGGAGGCTGAGGGCAGTACCTAAAATAGTGCCTAGCATATAGTAGGTGCTCAATAAATATTTTGGGAGGCTGGGCAGATTTCTTGAGCTCAGGAGGTCGAGACCAGCCTAGGTAACACAGCAAAACCCCATCTCTACAAAAAAATACAAAAAAATTAGCTGGGCATGGTGACACATGCCTGTCATCACAGCTACTCAGGAGGTTGAGGTGCGAGGATCGCTTAAGCTCAGGAGGTCAAGGCTGCAGTGAGCCAAGATTGCACCACTGCACTCCAGTCTGGGTAACAAAGTAAGATCCTATCTTGGAAAAAAAAGAAAAAAAGAAAAAAAATGATATTAATAATAGAGATATTATGGGTCTATGCCACTAATTTCAATTTTGGAGTTGAGGGAAGATCTGTAAAGGCTTCTTGGGGAGGCAGTTTTTTAGTTAGATCTTAAAGACAAAACTATGAGTCAGCCAAAGAGACGTTGGGGTTCAGGAGCACTGTAGTCAGGGGAAATGGCTTTGTAAAGGTGGAGGCTGCTGGTGTATGCTGACCACCAGTTATGACGCTGATAAGGCCACAGAATGAGGGCAGGAGCACAGAGCTGCAGGGGTGTCTTGAATGGTGAGGCTGGAAAGGTAACTGGGGTCTAAAGGAGGCTGAGGATAAAGGTTTCCATGGTTTTCCAAGGCATAAAAAAATGACATCTCGTCTGTTAGTTTTGAATAGAAAAGTAGCATGATGAATAGAAGATAGTACGGTCTGGAAAAGTGTGCAGGATTGGAAGCAAAAAGCCCAGTTAGGCAGTTTCTTACAATGATCCAAGTAAAAAGTAATTAGGCCTAAAATGTTGTGGTGGCAACTGTGTGGAAGAAAAGGGAAAGATGTGAGATAAGATACTGACAGGATCTGATAGATAATGGGAGTTGAGAGAAAGAAAGGAATCAAAGAGGACCTCTGGCCTGATCAATCAGGCTAATGATGATGCCATTAACAGAGAAAAAATAAGGTCTGCAAGAGTAACTGAGCAGAAAGGGACATGTTGAATTCGAGGTATCTGTAGAATATTTAGACAGAAATACCCAAGAAGGAATTCAAAAAGACAGATCTAGAGCTTGGGGAGAAGAGTAGTCCTTTTCAAGAAATGATCATTTAAGAATAGGAAGCTCAGTTTTCATTCAGCAAATATTTATTGGGCACCTACTATATGCCAGGCACTATTCTAGGTGCTTGGGATACGGTGATGAACAAAACAGACAAGGTCCCTGCTTTCTCATAACATTCTTTTAAAGTTTAAAAACTTTAAATTCTAAAATATAAAAAACTTATAAAATTATTATATAGGGGAAGCAGACAGTAAACAAATATAAATAAGAAAAATATCAGATAGTGAGAAGTGCTATGCAGAATTTTGTTTGTTTGTTTGTTTTAGAGACTGAGTCTCGCTCTGACGCCAGGCTGGAGTACAGTGGCAGGATCTTGGCTCACTGTAACCTCCACCTCCCAGATTCAAGCAATTCTCCTGCCTCAACCTCCTGAGTAGCTAGGACTACAGGCTCACGCCACCACACCCAGCTACTTTTCTGTATTTTTAGTAGAGATGGGGTTTCACCATGTTGGCCAGGATGGTCTCCATCTCTTGACCTCGTGATCCACCTGCCTCAGCCTCCCAAAGTGCTGGGATTACAGGCGTGAGCCACCGCACCCAGCCTAGAAATTTAAGTACAGCGACATGATATAGCTAGTGATTGGTGGCAACTAGAGACTAGGTAGTCACAAAAAGGCTTCATGAGGAGGTAATATTAAGTCAAGATCTGAAAAAACAAGATGTAGCCAGCCTGGTAAAAGTCAGTGGGAAGAACATTCCAAAGGCAGGGGAAAAGTTTGGTGAGTGTAAGGAATAGAAAGAAAGCTACTGTGGCTGGACAATAACAGACAAGGGAAGAATGGCACAAGATGAGGTTGAGGGATTCTGGCAAAACAAGATCATAAACAGCTTTGGCAGCTAGGGTAAGAAGTTGGGGATTTTATTCTAACTGCAGTAGGAACCACAGGAGGGATTTGGTTTTTGTTTTATTGCACTAAAGAACACACAATACAAAATTCACCATATTAACCATTTTTACATGTACAGTACAATCATGTTAACTATATTCACACTGTCGTGCAATAGAGCTCTAGAACATTTTCATCTCACAAAAAATGAAGCTCCATATCCATTATAAACAACTCCCTTTTGCCACTCTCCCCAGCTCCTGGCAACTACTCTTCTATTTTCTGTTTCTAAGAGTTTGACTACTTCAGATACTTCATATAACTGAAATCATGCAGTATTTTGTCTTTTTGGCTTATTTCACTTAGCATAATATCCCTAAGGTTCAGCGATGTTATAGCATATAATAGGATTTCCTTCTTTTTTAAGGTTGAATAAGATTCCATTTTTTGAGTATACAAACTTTTCTTTATCCACTCATCTGTCAACTGACATTTAGTTGCTTCCACCTCTCGGTAATTGTGAATAATGCTGCAATGAATATGGGTATGTGATGATTCATGATGTAGAGCATCTTTTCAATGTTTGTTGGCCGTGTGTATATCTTCTTTAGAGAAATGTCCATTTAAGTCCTTTGCCCATTTTTAAATTAGATTATTTGTTTTTTATTGTTATGTTGTAGGAGTTCTTTGTATATTCTGGATATTTTTAGGGGATTAATATTTTATTAGGGCAAAAATATTTTTTCCTTTCTGTAGGCTGCCTTTTCACTCTGTTGTTTCATGTTTGACAATATTTCACACTGATTTGTGAGTCAGAACATTCATTCACAATGTTTGCTGTGCAGAACACTGGCAGGTTTTGCACAGAGGTGTGATACAATTGGAATTACCTTCATTCTGTCAAGATCATTCTGACTGCTGGATGGAAAATGACTGTAGGGGGGCAAATGAGGAAGCATGGAGATGAATTAGAAGATAATGGTGACTTGGACTAGGCTGGTGGTAGTGGAGACAAAGAGGACAGGTCTGGATATAGAAGGAAGAAATCAAGGACGACTTCTAGATTTTAGGCTTCAGAAATCAGGGAGATAGTAGAGCCATTTACTGAAAAGATGAAAAAGAACAAAGGCAACAGAGGTGGCATCCCTAAGGTTCTGCCTTTGGTCCTCTTCTCTTACTGCTTATTTCCTTGGTATAATGAAACTCATACAGTCCTGTGGTTTTAAACATGCTCTACAGGGTAACGACTCTCAAATTTCTGTCTCCAGCCTGGACTTCTTCCCAGATTCCAGACTTGTACATCCAACTGCCTATTCAAAATCTTTACTTGGATATCACAAACTTAACATATCCAAAACTGAACTACTCATCTTCTCCAAACCTGCTCCACCCACAGTCTTTCCCACTGCAGTTAATGGCACTTTCATCCTTCTATTAAATAGTTGCTCAGGCAAAAAGCCTTGGATTCACATTTTATATCCAAAGTGTCAGAAAACCATGCTGACTCTAACTTCAAAATATATTCAGAATCAAAAAATTTATCCTCATCTCCATTGCTGTGGGCCTGTACCAGCCACTACCATTTCTCTGCATGTATTTCTGCAATCACTCTTTTGTTGTTGTTGTCGAGACAATCTTGCTCTGTCACCCAGGCTGGAGTGCAGTGGTGCAATCTTGGCTCACTGCAAGCTCTGCCTCCCGGGTTCACACCATTCTCCTGTCTCAGTCTCCCGAGTAGCTGGGACTACAGGCGCCCGCCACCATGCCCGGCCAATTTTTTGTATTTTTAGTAGAGACAGGGTTTCACCATGTTGGCCAGGATGGTCTCGATCTCCTGACTTCATGACCCGCCTGCCTCAGCCTCCCAAAGTGCTGGAATTACAGGCATGAGCCACTGTGCCAGGCCTCTGCAATCACTCTTCAGAGGTTCCCCTGTTCCTGCCCTTGCCCGTTTCCTCAATGGAGATGCCAGAGTAATTCTGTTAAAATGCAAATCAGATGTTATTTCTCTGTTCAAACCAGTTCAGAGACTCCCTGTATTTCACTCAGACTAAAGGCCAAAGTCTTTTCAGTGGCCTAAGGCCCTGTATGATTTGACCCCCACCACCCAGCCTTCCTTCCTAAACCTCCTTTTATACTCTCCCCATCATTGGCTCTGCACCAGACACACGGCCTCCTTGCTGTTCACTGGATACTCTTAAGTACCTCCTGACTTTACTCTACTTGTTCCCTTTGCTGGAATGCTCTTCCCCTGGATATCCTTATTACTTGACTAACTCCCTCAACTCCAGCTCTTCACTCCAGTTTCAACCTGACAATGAAGTCAAGTCATCCTGACCTCCCCATTTGAAGTTGCTACTTACATCTCTCCATCACTATCCCCAAGCCCATCCCACCACCACTCCCAGTTCCTCTTACCCTTTTTCTACCTTGTTGCTTTTTCTACAACACTTAACAATTCACCTGTGATGTTTATTATTTACTGCCTGTTTCTTCCTGCCAGATTATAAACACAAGGCAAAGATCTTTGTTATGCCCATTGATGGACATTCCAAGCACTAAAACAGTACCTGCCACATAGTAGCCCTTCAATAAATATATGTTAAATGAATAAAGGGAGGTTGGAGCAATGGGAAATTAAGATGTTTGTTTTTAATGCATTAAGTTTGAAATGCCCATTGAATATCCATATGGGGATGTCAAACAGACTTTGTCTACTCAGAATATTTGTAGGTTTATAACCACCATAAGCCTAGTAACTTGGTCTTAACCTTGTTTCCTAGGGCAAGGCAATCTTTTAGCTTTCCCTTATTCACCTTGAGTCTGGCAGGAAATGGGTAAGATGCTGATTTTCCTATCCCTAGCAAGTCATATTTAGTCATTAGGTGATATTAGTCACCTTTAGTCACTGCTGACCTATAATCATCTTTGGTAACTTTCACTTGTACATATACACATAAACACATACGTGCATTCATTGTACATAATATTTATTGAAAATCTTTTCCAATTTTTACTACTACATTGGTCACAATACAATGGTCATTGTGTGTAAGGCATTATACTAAGATTATCGGGAATTATAAACAAGAGATATACTTCCATCCAGAGTTTAGAGTCTTGGTGAGGAAGCAAAACAGAGAACACATAAAAATAACAATTTCAGTTGCTTCCAAGATGGCCAAATAGGAACAGCTCCGGTCTGCAGCAACCAGTGAGATCGACAAGATTGACACAGAAGGGGGTAGATTTCTGCATTTCCAACTGAGGTACCTGGTTCATCTCATCGGGACTGGTTGAACAGTGGATGCAGCCCAGGGAGGGTGAGCCGAAGCAGGGAAGGGTGTTGCCTTACCTGGGAAGTGCAAGGGATCGGGGGATTTCCCTTTCCTAGCCAAGGGGAGCTGTGACAGACTGTACCTGGAAAAACAGTACTCTTCCGCACAAATACTGCACTTTTCCCATGGTCTTAGCAACCGGAAAACCAGGAGATTACCTCCTGTGCCTGGCTCAGCGGGTCCCACGCCCACGGAGCCTTGCTCACTGCTACTGCAGCAGTCTGAGATTAACCTGGGAGGCTGCAGCCTCACGGGGGAAGGGGTGTCTGCCATTGCTGAGGCTTGAGTAGGTAAACAAAGTGGCTAGGAAGCTCGAACTGGGCAGAGCCCACCGCAGCTCAGCAAGGCCTACTGCCTCTATAGATTCCACCTCTGTGGGCAGGGTACAGCTGAAAAAAAGGCAGCAGACAACCTCTGCAGATTTAAACGTCCCTGACTGAAGAGAGCGGTGGTTCTCCCAGCATGGCATTCAAGCTCTGAGAACAGAGTGCCTCTTCAAGTGGGTCCTTGATCCCCGTGTAGCCTGACTGGGAGACACCTCCCAGTAGGGGCCAACAGACACCTCATACATAGATGAACGCATCTTGCGTTAGGTAAGGTGTGCATATTTCAAGAACTAGATGTGTTTCAAAGCACGTAATGAAACTTCAGCGAAAATGAGGTTAAGAGTTTAGGCTCCAATAATATTGCTATGATTTTATTTCTGTCAAAGAAATAAAATTTGGGATGAAGCTTCCAGAGGAAGGATCAGGCAGCAATATTTGCTGTTCTGTAATACTTGCTGTTCTGCAGCCTCTGCTGGTGACACCTAGGCAAACAGGGTCTGGAGTGGACCTCCAGCAAATTTCAACAGACCTGCAGCTGAAGGGCCTGTTAGAAGGAAAACTAACAAACAGGAAGGAATAGCATCAACATCAGCAAAAAGGATATCCACACCAAAACCCCATCTGTAGGTCACCAACATTGAAGACCAAAGGTAGATAAAACCACAAAGATGGGGAGAAACCAGACCTGAAAAGCTAAAAATTCCAAAAACCAGAGCACCTCCTCTCCTGCAAAGGATCACAGCCCCTTGCCAGCAACAGAACAAAACTGGATGGAGAACGACTTTGCCTAGTTGACAGAAGTAGGCTTCTGAAGGTCAGTAATAACAAACCCATTGCAAGGAAGCTAAAAACCTTGAAAAAAGGTTAGACGAATGGCTAACTAGAATAAACAGTGTAGGGAAGACCTTAAATGACCTGACAGAGCTGAAAACCACAGCACAAGAACTTCATGACACATCCACAAGCTTCAACAGCCGATTCGATCAAGTGGAAAAAAGGGTATCAGTGATTGAAGATCAAATTAATTAAATAAAGTGAGAAGACAAGATTAGAGAAAAAAGAGTAAAAAGAAATGAACAAAGCCTCCAAGAAATATGGGACGACGTAAAAAGACCAAATCTACGTTTGACTGGTGTACCTGAAAGTGACGGGGAGAATGAAACCAAGTTAGAAAACACTCTTCAGGATATTATCCAGGAGAACTTCCGCAACCTAGCAAGGCAGGCCAATATTCAAATTCAGGAAATACAGAGAACACCACAAAGATACTCCTCAAGAAGAGCAATCCCAAGACACATAACTTTCATATTCACTAAGGCTGAAATGAAGGAAAAAATGGTAAGGGCAGCCAGAGAGAACGGTCAGGTTACTCACAAAGGAAAGCCCATTAGACTAACAGCAGATCTCTCGGCAGAAACCCTACAAGCCAGAAGAGAGTGGGGGCCAATATTCAACATTCTTAAAGAAAAGAATTTTCAATCCAGAATTTCATATCCAGCCCAACTAGGCTTCATAAGTGAAGGACAAATAAAATCCTTTACAGACAAGTAAATACTGAGAGATTTTGTCACCACCAGGTCTGCCTTACAAGAGCTCCTAAAGGAAGCACTAAACATGGAAAGGAACAACAGGTACCAGCCATTGCAAAAACATGCCAAATTGCAAAGACCATTGATGCTATGAAGAAACTGCATCAATTAACAGGCAAAATAACCAGGTAACATCATAATGACAGGATCAAATTCCCACATAACAATATTAACCTTAAATGTAAATGGGCTAAATGCTCCAATTAGAAGACACAGACTGGTAAATTGGGTAAACAGTCAAGACCCATCAGTATGCTATATTCAGGAGACCCATCTCACATGCAGAGACACACATAGGCTCAAAATAAAGGGATGGAGGAAGATCTACCAAGCAAATGGAAAACAAAAAAAGGCA
>NW_012115077.1:2813955-2814402 GCF_000951035.1 Colobus angolensis palliatus | reverse complement strand
CTCAATAAAATAATGGAAAACTGAATCCAGCAAGCACATCAAAAAGCTTATCTACTACGATCAAGTCAGCTTCATCCCTGGGATGCAAGGCTGGTTCAACATATGCAAATCAATAAGCGTAACCCATCACATAAACAGAACCAATGACAAAAACCACACGATTATCTCAATAGATACAGAAAAGGCCTTTGATAAAATTCAACAGCCCTTCATGCTAAAAACTCTTAATAAACTAGGTGTTGATGGAATGTATCTCAAAATAATAAGACTTATTTAAGACAAACTCAACAGCCAATATCATACTGAATGGGCAAAAATTGAAAGCATTCCCTTTGAAAACCAGCACAAGACAAGGATGCCCCCTCTCACCACTCCTATTCAACATAGTGTTGGAAGTTCTGGCTAGGGCAATCAGGCAAGAGAAAGAAATAAAGGGTATTCAATTAG
>NW_012115077.1:2794458-2810275 GCF_000951035.1 Colobus angolensis palliatus | reverse complement strand
TGGGATCTAATTAAACTAAAGAGCTTCTGCACAGCAAAAGAAACTACCATCAGAGTGAACAGGCAACCTACAGAATGAGAGAAAATTTTTGCAATCTACTCATCTGACAAAGGGCTAATATCCAGAATCTACAAGGAACTTAAATTTACAAGAAAAAAACAAACAACCCCATCAAAAAGTGGGCAAAGGAAATGAACAGACACTTCTCAAAAGAAGACATTTATGCAGTCAACAGACGCATGAAAAAATGCTCATCATCACTGGTCATCAGAGAAATGCAAATCAAAACCACAATGAGATACCATCTCACACCAGTTAGGATGGCAATTAAAAAGTCAGGAAACAACAGATATTGGAGAAGACGTAGAGAAGCAGGAAAACTTTTACACTGTTGGTGGGAGTGTAAATTAGTTCAACCATGGTGGAAGACAGTGTGGCGATTCCTCAAGGATCTAGAAATACCATTTGACCCAGCAATCCTATACTGGGTATATACCCAAAGAATTATAAATGATGCTACTATAAAGACACATGCACATGCATATTTATTGCAGCACTATTCTCAGTAGTAAAGACTTCGAACCAACCCAAATGTCCATCAATGATAGACTGGATTAAGAAAATGTGGCACATATACACCATGGAATACAATGCAGCCATAAAAAAGGATGAGTTCATGTCTTTTGCAGGGACATGGATGAAGCTGGAAACTATCACATTCTCAGCAAACTATCACAAGGACAAAAAACCAAATACCGCATGTTCTCACTCATAGGTGAGAACTGAACAATGAGAACACATGGACACAGGGCAGGGAACATCATACACCAGGGCCTGTCAGCGGGTGGGGGGACTAGGGGAGGGATAGCATTAGGAGAAATACCTAATGTAAAGAGTTGATGGGTGCAGCAAACCAATGTGACACATGTATACCATGTAACAAACCTGCACATTGTGCACATGTACCCTAGAACTTAAAGTATAATAAAAAAAAAAAAGAAAAAGAAAATATAACAATTTCAGCGCCATATAAATGTAAACTAATCTAAGGGGTTTTTTTCATATTTAAAATTTAATAGCTGTGTTAATTTGCAAACACGGCCAACTCACACTTTCATTATGCCAGAAGGCAATGACGTAGAGTAACACTATAATCCCCAGGCTTGAGTCCTAGCATTCTTTTGTCTATCCCTTAATTGTCCTATTTTAGTAGCAATTTAAGAAATACTAGCTAAGACCCAGCAAGAAGATCACGTAACATTTTAGAGTGTTACCTAATCAGGTTTTTAAAGGTAACTTTAATAGGACTATAACTTGCCAATTCCATCTAATGACACATACAAATATATCCCCCAGGCAGCAAGTAGGGAGGAAAGACAGAAATCATTTTAAAATAAGACTTAATTCCAAGAGAAGAAAATACAATTAGCATCCTTAGACTGACAGAGCATACAATATAAATATTGACTTTTTAATACATAGCTCTACAAACAATCACTAAAAGTCAGATTAAGGGGACAAGCCTCTTTTATTTTAGGTCTTATAGATTTGATTTTAATATTAGTTTCACAGTGTAGAATCTAATGGAAATAGAAAATATCAGTTAAATCCTGACATATATTCGCCAAATTTTTCTTTGATAAGGCTATATTTAAGTTAAATAAAAAGTCATGTTAAATGATACTGGAAATAAAAAGATGACTACTTAAAAACAATATAAAAATCAATATTTTTTTCTGTATTTCAGCAATAGTCAGCAAATATAATTTTTAAAAAGTTCCCAGCAACAAAATCCACAAAATGTTTAGGATGAAGTATAACAAAATGCATAATATAAATCAATATTATAAAATGTTACTGAGGGATGTAGGAGATTTTAGTAAAGCGCTATCATGCCTCTAGATAAGAGGCTTATAAAAATATCAAATTCCCCCAAATTAATTGATAAATATTATGAAAACATAGATTTTTTTGTTGCAACTGGACATAATGATCTAGAAGTTAAACTGTACCAGTAACTTTGTGAATTTCTGAGAAATGGCTGAGAATATCCCCAAAAAAATTTAAAAATAAGAGTGGTAAGAGGGAACCTGCATTGCCATATTACTAAAGTACATATAATAAAACTATACTTACTAAACCAGTTCATTTCATGAAAATAAAGAGACCAATGGGACAACATAGAAATCACAGTAACTAAAACAAAAGCATTTGGAACATGATCAAGATATTTAAACCAATGGGGGAAAAAATTAGTAACTCTTACATGGATAAAACTGGTTGACTAGGTTAACTAGGTGGCAAAAAATACTAGTGGAATTTTACATCATATTGTGAAAGGTATGCCAAATTCACTCAATTCATTACGCCAAAAGAAAAAAATTAAGCTGAAAGCTGACTCTTGCAAGAAGCTCCCTTTCCTTTTGTTCCTAACCAGATAGCTACAGATAAAGGGGTAGATATCTCCACAGGTAGCTCTTTCATGTTCACCTTATCTTAAGAGAAGTGCTCATTTACTGAGCATGAGATGAATACATAATTGACTATTCCCCCAACTGCTCCTTTTCTCTTGCAATATGTGGATGCCCATACCTTTCCTCTTTCCCCTCCAGTTTACTTTTCCCCTTTAAATAATGAAGCCCTCAAAAATCATCTTTGGAGAAAGGCAAAGACCACAGACTGTTTCTGTGACTGTGTTTATGTCTTCCGGGCATGTCCTTAACCTTGGCAAAATAAACTTCTAAATTGATTGAGACCCATCTTAGAGATAGATATTTTTTGATGTACAGTATCGTACCAAGTAAACTATTTAATGCATATGGAATTTAACATAAATATGAAGCCATTAACAAAACCAGCAGCCAACATAAATGTTTTTACTCTCTTAGAATAAGGAAAGCCCTTCTAAGTATGACAACAAAGTAGTATAAAACCATGAGAGGAACAGATTAATAGATTTAATTATCTAAAAGATTTAACTACCTAACAGATTCAACTACCGAAAAGCTAGCAAAATATCTGTTGGCCAAAAAGCTGTCATAAGAAATTTTAAAGAAAATTAAAGATGAAGCGTCTTTCACTAAAAAGAAAGAAAAAAAAAGATGACAAAGGATTATAGAACATTTCTGGGTGAATATTTAGTAATATGAATATAAAATCTTTAAAATAGGTATGACCTCAACACAGAAATTCCTTTTCTAGAAATTTATTCCAAGATAATAGCTATAAGGATAAGGAGCATAGTATTCAAATTGAAAGAGCATAAAACTGGAAGCAATCTAAATGTTCAAAAATGAAGGACCAGTTTAGTAAATTATGATATAAAATGGGCTACTATGCAGCCATTTAAATTACTGTAGACATACATTTATTGTCACAATATTTGCTATGCATCAAAAAAGGTTATAAAATGGAATACACAAGGCAAATATTTTTGCATGATACTTTAAATTTTATTCTTTGAATCATACAGAGCTTCTTAAATAATTTCCTTTCACTTAAGTATTAAGTAAATGATTCAAAACAATTTTGACAATCTTTCTAGTTAACATGGTGCTTTAAAGCTTTTTTAAAAGTCAAGTTTACAGAGGTATAACAATTTATATGCTATAAAATTCATCCCATTTACATGTACAGTACAACGTATACAGTCACATTAACTACCACCACAATAAAAATACAGACCATTTCTATGTCCCAGAAAGCTCCCAGACCCTGGGCGACCATTAATCTAATTTCTTTCCCTATATTTCTGCCTTCTCTAGAATGTCGTATAAATAAAATCATATAGTATATAGCCTTTTGTATTAGGCTTCTTTCACTTAGCATAATGCTTTTGAGACTCCTCCATATTGTTCATATATAAATTGTCCATTATATTACCAAGTATTCTACTGAATAAAAGTAGTTCAATTTGCTTATCTGTTCACCATGTGATGGTTATTTCAGTTGTTTCTTGTTTTTTGGTGATTAAAGATGTGCATAGATCTTAATGTGGGCATGTTTTCCTATCTTTTGGGTAAATATCTAGAGGTGGCACGGATGGATCTTATAGTAAGTTTAACCTTGCAAGGAATTGTTTTCCAAAGTGATTGCACCATGTTCATATTACCACCAGCAGTGTATCCATGTTTTAGTTGTTCTGCATCATCACCTAACAAGTTGCTCATGCAACTGGAAAGTCTGTTAAATTTTAAGCATTCTAATGGAAGTGGGGTGGCATCTAACTGTGGTTTTAATTTGTATTTCGCTGATAACAAATGATATTGCACATCCTTTCTTTCCCATGAAAGGCGATCTTTCAAGTCTTTATCTTCTATACTAGAAGACCCTGGAAGCCAAAGACTTTAGTGAGATGGCAGAAATGAGGGAATGTGGGAAAGGGATCCCATAAAATTGTCTATGACCACCTGGATCATCTCTAAACTGCACATGTACAGGTCTGACCTTAAACAGCACACCAAAAGCACTGAGAACTGAACTACAAAACAGGTTACTGCCCAGCACCCAGACTGGCCCCTGAGGGGTGCACATACAGTATGGATGTGAACAGCACTATAAAGGCTTTGAAAACTGAACTGACATTGGAATCACAGCTTACATAAGGCAAGCCAAAACTTGCAGCTGAATCTAACTGGGTCATTCCCTGATAGCACAAACAGACAATTATTATTATTTTTATTTTATCTTTTTGAGACGGAGTTTTGCTCTTATTGCCTAGGCGGGACGATCTCGGCTCACCACAACCTCCGCCTCCCAGGTTCAAGCGACTCTCCTGCCTCAGCCTCTTGAGTACCTGGGATTACAGGCATGCCCAGCTAATTTTGTATTTTTAGTAGAGATGGGGTTTCTCCATGTTGGTTAGGCTGGTCTTGAATTCTTGACCTCAGATGATCCACCCGCCTCAACCTCCCAAAGTGCTGGGATTACAGGTGTGAGCCACTGCGCCCAGCCAACAAGTATTATTTTTTAATAGGACTTAAACAAGACCCAGATCTCATAGCATAACATTCAAAATGTTCAGGATATAATCCAAAATTATTTGACATTCAAAGAACCAGTAAAAGCTCAATAAATTATAAAGAAAAAAAGTCAACAAGACATCATCCAAGATGACCCAGATGCTGGAATTATCAGACTAACCTTAAGACAGTTATTATAACCATGTTCCAAGGAAGTAAGGTTTTCATTTTGTTTTGTTTTGGTTTTTTTTTTTGAGACAGAGTCTCGCTCTGTCGCCCAGGTGAGTACAGTGGCACGATCTCGGTTCACTGCAACCTCTGCCTGTCAGGTTCAAGCAATTCTTGTCCCTCAGCCTTCTGAGTAGCTGGGATTACAGGTGTGCGCCACCAAGTCCAGCTAATTTTTGTATTTTTAGTAGAGACAGGGTTTCACCATGTTGGCCAGGCTGGTCTCTAACTCCTGACCTCAAGTAATCCACCCACCTTGGCCTCCTGAATTGCTGGGATTACAGGTGTGAACCATCACACCCAGCATCCCAAGGAAGTAAGATTAAACAATCTTAAAGTAAAAGAAAGATACCAAACACACAAAAAAGAAAAAAGCAGAAATTTCAGAATTTCAGAAAAATACAATAACTCAATTAAAAAAATAAACTGAATGAGTTTAATGGAAGAATGGAAATGACAGGAAAAAGTGAGTTATCTTGAAGATGGGTAAGTAGAAATTGCCTTATGAATAACAGAGAAAGAAGGAAAAAAGATCTGAAAAAAAGAAGAAAAACAAAATTTTAAGAACAATACCAAAAGGCCTAACTGTCATCATTGGAGTCTCAGGAGAGAAAATAATATAGTGCCATGCTATTAAAAAAAAAAAAAAAGTTGAAATAATGGCTAGAAACATCATAAATTTGGCAAAAGACAAAAACTTACATTTCAAGAAGCTCAGCAAATCTCAAACATGATCAAGAGCAAAAAAATCCATGCATGGGTATTTTATGATCAAACTGCTGAAAACCAAAGACAGAGAAAAAGTCAGCTGGGCACAATGGCTCATGCCTATAATCTCAACACTTTGGGAGACTGAGGCACGTGGATCACTTGAGCCCAGGAGTTTGAGACCAGCTGGGGCAACATGTTGAAAACCTGTCTCTACAAAAAATACAAAAGAACAAGCCAGGTGTGGTAATACATGCCTGTAGTCCCAGCTGCTTAGGAGGCTAAGGCAAGAAAATAGCTTGAGCCTGAGAGGCAGAGGTTGCAGTGAGCCACGACTGCACCACTGCACTCCAGCCAAATTCCATCTCACAATAATAATAACAGGAAGAGGAAGAGGAGGAAGAAGAGGAAGAAAAGAAGAGGAAGAAAAAGAGGAGGAGGAAGAACAAGAGGAGGAGGAACACAAAGAGGAAGAGGAGGAAGAAGGGAAAGAGGAAGAGGAGGAAGAAGAGGAAGAGGAAGAAGAGGAAGAGGAAGAAGAAGAGGAAGAGGGGGAAGAAGAGGAAGAGGAAGAAGAGGAGGAAGAGGAAGAGAAAGAAGAGAAGAAAGAAGAGGAGAAGGAGGAAGCAGAAGTAGCAGAAGCAGCAGCAGTAGCAGCAGCAGCAGCAATAAAATCAAGTTTTGAAAGTGGCCATAGAGAAATGATATGTGTACAAAGGGGAAGAAAAATTCAAATGACTGAATTTCTCAGCAGAAGCCATGGAGACCAGAAGGCAATGGCACAAAATTATTAAAGCACTCTAAAAAACAAACACCAAAGACAAACTACCAACCCACAACTCAGAGTTTTATATCCAATAAAAATGTCCTTCAAGAATGATGGCAAGGCCAGGCGCAGTGGCTCACGCATGTAATCCCAGCACTTTAAGAGGCCGAGACGGGTAGATCACGAGGCCAGGAGATCGAGACCATCCTGGCTAACACAGTGAAACCCCGTCTCTACTAAAAATACAAAAAAAAAAAAAAATTAGGCAGGTCCCGTGGTGGTGGGCGCCTGTAGTCCCAGCTACTCCAGAGGCAGAGGCAGAAGCATGGCGTGAACCCGTGAGGCGGAGTTTGCAGTGAGCCGAGATCGCACCACTCCACTCCAGCCTGGGTGACAGAGCGAGACTCCATCTCAAAAAAAAAAGAGAATGATGGCAAAATACACATTCTCAGAGATGGAAAACTAAGAGAATCCATTATAAGCAGACTTGCTTTAAAAGAAACGCTAAAGAAGGTTCTTCAGGCAGAAGAGAAATTATACCACAGAGAAACTTAGAACTTCAGGAATGAATGAAAAGCAACAGAAATGGTAAATACAATCATCTATTTTTCTCCCCGTAAGTCCCTTAGACTGTGTTTGACAGTTGAAAGTAGAAATTATAACATTGTCTAGTGGAGTTTTCAATGCAGCATATATATATATAAGTTAAGTACAACATAAAAGGGGAGGATAAAGGGTATGGTGGGTAGGTTTGCACATTCCTCTTGAAGTAAAATACTAATTTTAGGTAGAACTGTGAAAAGTTAAGTATGTAAACTGCATTTACTAGAGCAACTAAACAGATATAGTTAAAAACACAATCCAATAGAAGGCAGGAAAAGGGAAGTAGTGGGATTAAAATGAGAGAGGCAAATTGAAAAATAATTAGAAAGTAGACCTAAATCCAAACATACCAATAATTACATTCAGTATAAATGGTGCAACCGCACCAACTAAAAGACAGGAATTGTAAAACTGAGTTTAAAAACAAGACCCAACTCTATGCGGTCTATGCAATTACAAGAAACACACTTTATTTACTTATTTTTTATTTATTTATTTTTTGAGACAGAGTCTTGCTCTGTTACCCAGGTTGGAGTACAGTGGTACGATCTCAGCTCACCATAACCTCTGCCTCCCAGGTTCCTAAGCACTCTCCTGCCTCAGCCTCTCGAGTAGCTGGGATTACAGGTGCCTGCCACCACACCCAGCTAATTTTTGTATTTTTAATAGAGACAGGGTTTCACCATTTTGGCCAGGCTGGTCTCGAACTCCTGACCTCAAGTGATCCACCTGCCTCAGCCTCCCAAAGTGCTAGGATTACAGACATGAGCCACCGCCCAGGTCAGAAACTCACTTTAAATATAATGGTACAGGTAAGTTAAAAGAATGGAAAAAAATATACCATACACACACACAAATCAAAAGAAAGACAGAGTAGCTATATGACCATCAGGTAAAACAGACTTCAGAGCAAGGAAATATGCCAGAGATAAAGAGGGACATTACATAATGATAAAAGGGTAGATTCACCAAAACGACATAATTCTAGATGTGCATGCAATGATCAGAACTTTGAAATATATGAAACAAAAATTTATAGAACTAAAAGGAAAAATGGGTAAATCCACAATTTTGGTTGCACATTTCAACATTCTTCTCTCAGTAATCAGCAGAAAAGAAAATCAGCAAAGGATAGAGAAAAATGTAATAACGCTATCAACTAACTAGATTCGTAAACGATATTTATACTATACCCCACCCAACAATGGCAGAATACACATGCTTTTCAAGTACACATGGAACATGTATCAAGTCAGACCATATCCTAGGTCAAACTTAACATATCTAAAAGAACTAAATCATACAAAGGGTGTTCTCTGACCACGATGGAATTACATTGAAATCAATAACATAAATATATTATAAAAGATTTATCTCTGTCTTGATACAATCTCATAAAAGTAAAGCACGTTTCCTCTGAGTCTATGATAATGACCTGTTTTCAGAAGGCAATTAATGAAGTGTGATGTCTACCTTTATCTTCTTTAAACTCGTAAATGTCAGAAGAGTAGCAAACTAATTTTTATTTCATAAGACAAAAAAGATAAACTATCCTAGCATTAGAATATCAAAACGTCTTTATTCACCAACTTCAAGTTTTGGTTTAGGAATTTTTTAAAATTATTTTAAAACATGGAACCAAATGGGGACATTAAGTTATGAATAATTTAAGAATTTTTTGTGAGATGTCACAGATAGGCATTATTTGCCATCTATGTTAAACTTAACATTTATTTTTCTGAAACCAAATATCAAAGACTATATAATAAGTAATCCTAACTAAGTAGCTGGTTCAGGTTTGTTGTGTTAATTTTTTTTTTTTCCCTCAACACAAAACCTACTTACCCAAAGCTAGAGTTCACCTGAACAGGGAGCAGCCACTGATCTGTAGATAGGCCTGACATTAATAACAGCTGCAGCTACTGCCAGATTCAGTTAATATTTTTGCTTATCTTTTTAAGTTGGTATGTCATTTGGCTCAACAAAGATTAAAGGAGAAATGTCAGGTTTCAGAATATCTTTATTCAGCCAAAGCAAATTTTAATTTTGGAAGTAAAACATTCAGTTATAGGCACACATCAAAGCAATAGAGCACTTTAATAGTATAAATGATCTGCAATTTATCCTACTTATTAACAATTATAAATAAGCAAGTTTCTATTATTCTATTTATATTATTAGTGTCTCAGGGGGTTATATAAACCAATGATCTTCAATTTGTTTGCTGCTAATACTAAAATAACTGAAAAAATATGCAACACTTCACAAATTTTTAAGTTGGTATTCACAAGTTTTCATCTTAAGTTTAAATAGTTGTAAACAAAGGAATATCCTGCACAATGTACATTTTTCTTTTTTCTTTTTCTTTTTTTTTTGTAGAGACAGTGTCTCACTATTTTGCCCAGGCCGGCCTTGAACTCCTGGGCAAAAAGCAATCCTCCCACCTTGGCCTCCTAAAGTGCTGGAATTATACCATATGAACCAGCGCACCAGGTCCAATTTTTTTAAAATAAAACTTGTATATTATTATTTTAAATACATCCAAATAAAAATGCCAGAGATTTGATTTCTAGAAATACCTATTTAAAAGCTGTCTGAACATGTGTCTTTAAGGAATTTTATATCTTCCTTTTTTTTTTGAGACAAGAGTCTTGCTCTGTCAGCCAGGCTGCAGTGGAGTGGCGCAGTCACAGCTCACTGCAGCCTTGCCCTCCAGGCTCAAGTTATCCTCCCACCTCAGCCTTCTGAGTAGACAGGACTACAGATGTGCACCACCATGCCCGGCTAATTTTTTATTTTTACTTTTTGTAGAGACATATCTCACTGTGTTGCTCAGGCTGGTCTTGAAATCCTCAGCTCAACTAATCTCTCTGCATCGGCCTCCCAAAGTGCTGGGATTACAGGCGTGAGCCACCATACCCAGTCACATCTTCCCTTTTTCTCTTTGAACTTTTTTTCCATTCCACTTCCTCCACAGAATGCTATTTGAATGTGATACACCTGCATGCTTGAAAGTCTTTTGTCAATCATTCTACAACACTTCAATTGGAAATTTTTCTTAATTTCCAATGACTGTAATGCTCTAAGTATTAAATCTGTGTCCTCTAAATTGAATTATTACAATAGTCACTAGCACATAATTTATCAAAAAGGCATAGTTTCATTACAAGTTTTGGTAAATAATAAAATAATAAATATAAGAAATAATTACTGAAAATATATGAAAATATATCTTTCAAAGAAAAATTGGGGGTGATGCTTTCATGGTACCATTTAACCATTAAAGTAATTACCAAACTGTCCCTTTTGTTTTAGTGCCCTGGAAGTTTGTAAAACTCTGAGGCAATACACCATAATGTGATCCAGATGGGTAGAAAAGTATGCCTGTCTTCGGTCAATTGGGAGAAGAGAATATGAGATAGAACCTCCACAGCAAGTATCTTTCTCAGGCAGATTAATTTTAGGAAATAATAGGTATGAAAATTGAGATCTAAAAATTAATTCTTTTTTTGAGACAGGGCCTTGCTTCATCGCCCTGCTAGAGTGCAGCAGCATGATCACAGCTCACTGCAGCCTCAAACTCCTGGGCTCAAGAGATCTTCCCGCCTCAGCTTCCCAAATAGCTGGGACTACAGGTGCACACCACCACGCCTGGCTAATTTTTTTTTTTTCTTTTTTGTAGAGATAGGGTCTTGCTTTGTTGCCCAGGCTGGCCTCAAACTCTTGGCATCAATCGATCCCCCTCCCTGGCCTCCCAAAATGTTGGGATTACAGGCGTGAGCCACCACACCCAACCATGGAAATTAACTTCCTCAAAACTATCCAAACTAACTGGTCTCCCCCTCTCCCATATGTACCTCAGCTTGAAAACCGCTGACTTACAGTATTTCTTCCACTCAAAGGGGGAATTGATAAAAAGTCAAAGGTATACAATTTGCTTTTAAACCTACCTTTTAATGCACTTTTCTATGCTCAGAAAAAAACTGAATACAATGTACAATGAAACCTACCATTCCTGGCCAGGCATAGTGGCTCATGCTTGTAATCCCAACACTTTGGGAGGCTGAGGTGGGCAGATCACTTGAGGTCAGGAATTCGAGACCAGCCTGGCCAGCATGGTGAAATCTTGTCTCTGTCAAAAAATACTAACAAAAATTAGCCGGGCCTGGTAGCACATGCCTGTAGTCCTAGCTATTCAGGAGGCTGAGGGAGCAAAATCCTGTCGAAAGAGAAGAAAGGAAGAGGAAAGGAAAGAAAGAAACCTACCATTCATTTACCAGTATCAAAGAACAAGACTCAAAGTGTAACCATTAGGAATCTGTCTAGTACTACCGCAAATTGTGATCAATACCAATGCTAACTGTTATGGGTAGCTAAATCTTCTGATCAAGTGATCTACTCATATCCATTAAACTCAATTGATTTGTAGCACAACAATCTTCATATGTTTAAAGATATTCAATCCATCTTTATTAGGAAACAAGTCTCTTATCATTGTTTTCACTACAGAAAGATATAGCTTTTAAAGGGAGGGGAGACTAATAAATTCAATCTTTCATTCAAAGATACTAAAGATTCACTTTTCTGTCTCAAACAGAAAGCTAATAGAAAAAACATAGTCAATGCTTCAGTGTTAAGAAACACAGCAAGTTTTTTTGTTTTGTTTTTTTTTACTTGCCTCTGCAGGCCAACTATAAAGTATCACACTGTATTACACAAGAACCCTATTAATCTTTTACAGGAAAACTACAATGTGTTTTTTTTTTAAATAGGAAAAGCATTTTAAAGTCTAGGAATATAGATAGACAATTTCTACCTATATTTCAATTTTGAGCTTAATGATATTACTTTATTAAAACTACTTTGAAGGATAGTGAGAAATTCTCTCACGACTTTGCATTTCCTGAACAATTTTTTATAGGCAATAAGTGAGTTATTAAGTGATAATTTTGTACTTTCTAAGATATTTTTAAAAGCTAATGAGCATAATGTTCGTAAAAAATTTAAGGTAGAAAATCTGGGCCAAATGAATGGAAAAATCAGAGGTTGCCCTTAAAAAATTTCCCCAAATTCTGAATTTTTAAATTCAAGTTCACGTTGATCAAATCTTAACTAACTGAACCTGATCTTTGTATTCTGAGCAACCTATCCTGTGAAAATCTATTTCCGTCACCACTCCCACTGAATATATATTTGCTAATGATATGATTCTACAGAGTTAAACTAAATTACACAGTCCTGCATCTGTTTTCCTTTTTCGTCTAACTTGGTTAAGACTGTCTCCCACACAGCTCTTTGAACTGTATTTTCCTTTTTTTTTTTTTTAAATGTACTCTCCCATTCTCTACCACCTGAGTTAAACAGGAAACAAGGAAAAGAAAAAAAGTACATCCAATTTATACACATTAGATCTAAAGACCGGGGGCCAAATCCTAAAGGAGTGTTAGGTTCTCTTCACGTAGGGCTATTATCACGTTACAAAGTACACAACTGCACTCCTCCTAAAGGTCAGTCTTTATACTAGGTTATGCTTCAGCTTACTAAAGCCAACTCATGACTCCAAGCAAATATACTGTTTTGGAGTATTGTTTTACCTTTTTGCTTTCCTTTTAAATTAGGCAGCACTCAGATTTTAAAAGAGAAAATAAAGGGAAGAAAAAGCCTCAACCAGCTCTTTAATGTGCAAGACCAAAAGCACTTTACTAATGTACATTTGATTATCAACTGTACCTTTAAAATATGATCAGGCTGAGAATTAATATGTGAATTGTTGGCATACCTTAAGGAAAACATCCCAGTACGAAATGTATTCACTGTGGAGGTTAAAAAAAAAAAAAGCACACATCTGTTCATTTATATATATATGTTCTGGTTGAACTTCTAGCTCCATGCAATTAATTATGCCAGAAAACACTATCAATTCATTTTTCAAAATCATGTACACTGCCATATGCTTTCCAAATGTCTCAAAACTCCTAAATCTCTTTCTCATCTTGACCTGTCTCCCAAGCTGTAGAAACTATTTCCTAACTGCCCATTGGGTACTTGTGACTAGTACATCAAGTACTAATGTTTCCAGTTTTCACTCCTCTTTCACCTGAACACACACACACACACACACACACACACACACGTTCACTTGCTTGCTCTCTCTCTCTCCCCCAATCCCCACCATCCAATTAGTTTTTCCCACTCCCATTTTTTCTAATCCAGGCTCAAAGTCATATCTTTGACATCCTCTCTTTGACATTCTGTTCTGTCATTTAAACAATGGTCAATTCTGCAATTCTTCTTGCATAATTTCTTATATATGTATCTTATATTCCCTTTTCATTCCCCTACAAGCCCTCTAGGTAAAGGCCTTATCTCCAAAGAGACCTCATTCCAGATGACTGTAAACACCTCTCTAGTTTTCCCTCATCTAGGACTCTTTTCTGCCAATATATTTTGCACAAAGATAACTCCAAAATAGCACTACACTGTAATTATCATCAAATAATTCACACACTAACAGGAAACAAAAAACTGTTAACAATATAAGTAGATAAGTATTATACTGATGGTACTACATAAACAAAAAGCTCTCGAAGGCAGGATAGTGACAGTTATTACAGGAGATGTTTCAGAAGAGGTTACAGCTAAACTAGTGAAAAGCATTTCAGACAGAGAATAGCCTAACATGTGAAGGTTCACATTTGGGAAGAACAAGTAGCCCGGTGGCAGAGGAGAGGTAGGAGCTGAGGCTAAACTTACAGGCTTGAGTCAGACTGTGGGATCTTCGCTCCCATGCTAAGTATTAGATTTGATCCTATGAACCCTGTATTATAAGCTTTTTTTTTTTTTTTTTTTGGACACAGGTCTTGCCCTGTCAAAAAAAAAAAAAAAAGGCTGGAGTACAGTGGCACAATCATAGCTCACTGCAGCCTCACATTCCTGGGCTCAAACTATCCTGCTGCCTCAGCCTCCCAAGTAGTTGTGACTACAGAAGTGCACCACCATGCCCCACTAATTTTTGTATTTTATATTTTTTTAGAGATGAGGTCTCACCACGTTGCCCAGGTTGGTCTTAAACTCCCGGCCTCAAGCGATCCTCCTACTTCAGCCTCCCAAAGTGCTGGGATTACAAGTGTGCTCCAATGCTCCTGGGCCCATTTTACCTGTGTATCTTTGTTGTTTAGTTTTTAATATCTAATCTTAAAAACAAAGTAACACAAGCACTAACAGAACCAGATGCATCTTCCCTAAGTGTGACAGCTGGTTTCTTAGTCATCCATACCTCAAATTAGTAAAAAGGTTCTGCAGGAAAATTAGATATAAGGGCAGTATTCTGTACATGTTCATTAGGTCAGACTGGTTTATTTATGTTATTCAAATCCACTGTATCCTTATTCACATTTTTGTGATCTAACAGTTATGATCTTTATGACCTAACAGTTCTGACAGAGGCCTATTTTAAACTTCCTACTATATTTATGGATTTGTCTGTTTCTTAATATCAGATGTTGTATTTTTACAGTTATACACTGTTCATCTTATACACTGCTCATCTTATTCCTTTTTGTTTTAGATTACAATTTTCTGGTGTTATATGGGTTAATTCATAATACCCTATTTAATGACACAGAAAATACTCCTCAAAAATAAGCTTTCTGGTCCATTTCTGGACCAAATCTAAACTTTCAACAGCATTGTTGAAAACAGGTGGGTAATTATTCTCCCCATGCTCTTCCTTTTCCATCAACAATCTACTTCCAGCCAAACATACTTCAGTATTTAAAGCACATTGCTACTGCTCAGTCTGATCTTCAGTTTGGGGAAAGAATAGTTATCTGCATGATAAAAGAAGTTGATATTCACACAAAAAACTGAATTGGTTACATTATATGCTTTCTGGCCACATTTCATAACTCTGTCCATTGTATAAAAGGAAAGGGAAGAAAGTTTGATAAACCCACAGAACAGTTTCTTCTTCTTCCACAGGAGAAAACAATCATAATTACTAGTTTGAAAAGGCTCAGCCTCAAGTTTATAGTGGCTTAAGAAGACAAATACAAAGCTTTATGGCAGCTGTCCTAACTAATCATAGAATCCACAGACTCACACGAGCAATACATAGGCCTGACAACTATATTTCTGACCAATTTCCTAACTCAATACTCACTCATAATTTAGGGAAGGCAATCAAAAAGTAGAACATCTGAGATAAATATCTATGTCTCAGTCCTCACTGGAAATAAGTGAAACAAATAAACAAGTTGGGAGGAAAAACCCAAATAATAAGTTATCACACATAACTTGTAAGATGTTTTGTTCCTACTTAGAATTTGAAAATAAATGATCACTCTACTACAGAGTGATCAAGAATAGTGTTTTTGCAAACTGCAGGTCATCATCCATTAGTGGGTTGTGAGATATATTAGTGGGTTCAGACATATTTTTAAAAGAATGACATAGAGAAGCAAGAGCAAATATATTCAAAAGCTAGCAGAAGGCAAGAAATAACTAAGATCAGAGCAGAACTGAAGGAGATAGAGACACAAAAAACCCTCCA
>NW_012115077.1:2775815-2788974 GCF_000951035.1 Colobus angolensis palliatus | reverse complement strand
CACGTTATGCACGTGTACCCTAGAACTTAAAGTATAATAAAAAATAATAATAATAATAAAAATTAAAAAAATTTACAAAAAGAATGACATAGAACAAACTAAAAGAAATAATACCAGAATGTATAGTAAAAGCACTGTTCCATGAAATTTTTTTATGTACATATATATATATACGAAATGTACATAAACAACTAAAAGGTATTTCATATTATAGGTTTCAAGTAAGAAAAAAAAGTTCAAATAATAATGATCTAGGATCTACCAGTAAGGCAAGCTTATTTTCTCAGAGTAGGAGCAAAACTAGGAAGAATATTTTTATACATTTCTATAAGATTATCTAAAGATCTAAGATTTTAGGCCGGGCGCAGTGGCTCATGCTTATAATCCTGGCACTTTGGGAGGCTGAGGCGAGCAGATCACCTGAGGTCAGGAGTTCAAGACCAGCCTGGTCAACATGGTGAAACCCCATCTCTACTAAAAATACAAAAATTAGTCAGGTATAGTGGTGCGTGCCTGTAATCCCAGCTAACTGGGAGGCTGAGGCAGGAGAATCTCTGGAACCTGGGAGGCAGAGGCTGCAGTGAGCTGAGATCACGCCACTGCACTCCAGCCTGGGTGACAGAGTGAGACACTGTCTCAAAAAAAAAAAAAAAAAGATTATCTAAAGATCAAATAACTATGTATTTATATTTCGGATGGCAAAAATTCATTTATTCCAAAAAGACTACTGTTTACCTTCTATATACCAGGCATGGTTCTGTGTGCTAGAAATAGAAAATGGAATAAAACAAAGTCCCTACCTTCAAGAGTAAGTTTAAACTCTAGTAGAGATAAGTAGCCATGGCACCAGATGCTAGGCTAAAGTGCTTTACACACATTCTCACTTGAGCCTCCTAATCTTATGAGTAGATAGTATTTATCCTAATTTTATATAAGTGGGAATTGAGGCTTAGAGAAATTCATTAACTTGTCCAATATTATTTCTCTCTCTCACCCATACCACACACACACACACACAGCTAGTCAAGGTAGAGCTGTGATTTCCAACCTAAGGCAACAGGATTCCAAAGCTCTCTCTTTGCCACTACACTGCACTGCCTTCTACTGTTCTTCTATCTGCAAGAAAATAAAATATAACAATGTTCTGCCCAAGAAAACTTCTAAAAGTGACATAAAACTATGATCTTTCATCAAATAATTTCAATTATAAGTTGCTTGCCCTTCCTTAAATTGTATAAGTTGAAAGAAGGCAATTCTTTTTTGTCTCTTTGTTTTCTTGGAGACAGGGTCTCATTATTTTGCCCAGGCTGGGCTTGAACTCAAGATCCTCCCACCTTGGCCCTCCCAAGTATCTGGGACTACAAGCACATGCCATGGCTTAAAAGTTGACCTAAAACTACAGTTCAGTTTTTATTAAATCTGCTTTAGAATGAACATGCTAAAACATCGTATGATTTTTACAATGTCTTCAAAACTGTGAAGAAAGGTAGGCAAATGGCATACAAATCAGCGTGCTGTGATTAAAAAAAAAAAAAAAAAGGCAGCCGGGCGGTAGCTCAGGCAGGTAATCCCAGCACTTTGGAAGGCTAAGGCAGGTGGATCACTTGAGGTCAGGAATTCAAGACCAGCTTGACCAACATGGGAAAACCCTGTTTCTACTACAAATACAAAAATTAGCTGGGCATGGGGGTACATGCCCATAACCTCAGCTACTCGGGAGGCTGAGGCACTAGAATCGCTTGAACCCAGATTGCGCCATTGCACTCCATCCTGGGCAACAAGAGTGAAACTCCATCTCAAAAAAAAAAGGCATCCTGCTCCATGAACAAGTCCAGAATAGGTCTCACAATAACAAGGCTTTGGAAGGGGATGTGGCTATTCATTAGCCTTATTAGGATAGCCATTTCCTAAATGGATCCTGGAGGTTTGTGAGACATGTTGAGCGAAGCAAGGCTCACCCATATAGGCAGCTAGATATGCTAGGTCAGCCCTGGCAATGAAGGCAAAGGCACTAGGGCCCAAATCACCCCTCATTCCACACTACTAATACACTGTCTGATTCCTCAGAGCACGAGTTGTTTCTGTTTTGCTCTCACTGTATACCCATCACCTAATACAGTGTATGTGGCATGGCAGGAACTCAGTAAATATTTGCTATATGAATAAATTATATTGCACAAGTTAGTTCCTCTCTCAGGCCTTGATTTTCTCTAAAACAAAAAGGTTGGACTAAATCAATATATTCACTTTCAGCTCTAAAGGTCTATACTTCTTTAAGCTAGAATTCCTGAATATATCACATAGAGCATCAGTAAAATTACTCAGCTGAGCATGTGGCTCCTGTTTATAATCCCAGCACTTCAGAAGGCCAAGGTGGGCAGATCACATGAGGCCAGGAATTCAGGACCAGCCTGATCAACATGGTAAAACCCTGTCTCTACTAAAAATACAAAAAATTAGCTGGCATAGTGGCACACACCTGCAATCCCAGCTGCTCAACAGGCTGAGGCACGAGAATCATTTGAACCCAGGAGGCAGAGGCTGTAGTGACCTGAGACCACGGCTGCACTCTAGCCTGGGCAAGAGAGCAAGACTCTGTCTCAAAAAAAAAAAAAAATTACTCCAGGACATCCGGGTTTTTTTAATACATGCCTAGTCACAAGGTTTCATAACATCTTACTTACTAAACACAATGAATTCACTCTGTTGAAACTAAAACCATCACAGCCTCCTCTTCAAGGGGAAACTGCTCAATATTTGCTGAGGTATGAAGAGAAATAAGCTAGTTATTGTAGAAATAACACAGGACATATCTGACCATTCTGCTGAAACAAGAGAAAAACTGATGCTCATAAAAATAAAAATGACAGCAGCAGCATAATGTAGCTTCTTCAGATGTTTGAATAATCAGAAAAATCTCATCATAACTAGCTTCACCAAATGATCTCTGGCCTTAATACCAGAGTCACCTACTTTTTGTAGAGGCAGGATATTTATTTTTTAAGTATGAGATAGATTTACCTTCCTCAATTGTCAGTTAGAAATTACTTTCTAACCTTTTACAACTTTTTCCAAAAAGGCAAAGTTAAGTATTTACCCCATTATTTTAAGTAACATCACGTCAAATAAATGAAGCAACTTGACTAGATTACAAAACCACCAGGTCACAAAGTTAGGTTTTATTAAATATATTTACTAAGGACTGAAATGTAAAAATCACACATTAAAGTAAGTCCGTTATCTATAAAAAAAACTTTTAATGATTTTCAAATCACCTCTAATTGTTATGGGGAGAAGGTTTGACTTCTAAATAGTATGTCAAACCTCTTTTTGAATGCTTCTGATATTCAAGAAACACTGGCAGAAACTATAGGAGGATCAGCAAACTCTAGAAAGTGATAGCAGCAGCAGGCTGGAGGGTGCAGGAAGGAGGCAGACAGCCACCCCTTCTGCTGCCACACAGCCCGCTGCCCTGGGGGCTGCCGTAATGGGGTCAGGCCCAGAGCAGCACAGCGGGGGAGTAATGTAGTCAGGCACAGAGGGACCCCTATGTGGAGCTCGGGCCATGCCTCGGGGGCGGGGCGGAAGGCAGGAGTGGCTCCAGCTTTGGGGACCTGGCCAGAAGTGCAGCCACTGCGCCCACCCCACTGAGGGTCCCAGGTTCCTGGGCTCGAGAGGAGGCTCTGCACTGGCCACTTGGGGCCAAGTCCCCAGTGTCCACCCCACGTGGGGTGACCTCCCAGCCTGACACTCCTGACAGCCAGGCCCAAGGCCCACAACCAGCTCTGGGCCACCCCTTAGCCCCAGGGCAACAGGGAAGCTTACAGCAATGTCTCCCCTGGCCCAGTCACTGGCCCAGGTCCAGGTCCCCCTCAAGCCTCCCAGGGGGCGTGGCTGGGGCTGCATGCTCCACTGAATCGGCGGGAGCTGGGAGCTGGCAGCAGCTGCGTCCCCCAACCTCCTAGGCCCCCCTTACCCTTGCAGGCTTGGAGATACCTGCTCCTGCTGCCTGGCCTCTCCCCATTCCTGCATCTGCTCCTATCTCGGAGTGGGGTTGGAGCTGAGGCAGTGCACTGTCACAGCCCAGAGGGGTATGCACATGCTTGGGCCCTGTTGCCTGGGCCCCCACCCCCGGACTGGGCACTGACAAGCGTGGAAGAGGGAACCAAGGTTGGGGACTGAAGGCGACTCAGCACTGGCTTGCAGGTGCCCCTTGGCACGAGCAGCTGGGACGCCATGGAAGGCAGCAGGAGGTAGATCAGCTCCTGGGTAGAAGGGAGGGGGTCCCTGGTGAGGCCCCACCTTCAGGCTGGGGGCCAGGCTGCCAGTCCCACAGACTGGAGTGGGGACTTGTGGTGCCTTTTCCAGGCTGCCCGTGGTGCCCATGAACCAACTTCCTCCTCTCTGAGGTCCATAAAAGCACTGGGCTCAGCCAGAGCAAGGCAGAGGATGGAGAGATGATGGGACAACTAGAGGGTAGCTCCTCTCTGCTGAAAGCTGAACACTCATCAGGATGACCTGCCTGTAGAGAGGAGCCACCCACTCCAGGGCCTCCTTTGTGCTGAGGGCTGAACACTTGACTGGGTGACCCGCCTACAGAGAGGAGTTGCCCACTGCAGGTCTCCTCTGAGCTCAGTAAAGCTCCTCTTTGTCTTGCTCACCCTCCACTTCTCTGCATACCTCATTCTTCCTGGAGGTAGGACAAGAACTTGGGCAAAGGTACCACGAGGCACAGAGGTTTCCAGCCAAAAAAGCAACACCCCAAAGATCCCATAACGAAAGTATTAAATTTTCAAACTTATGACCCATTTTGGGTACACATGGCTTGATATAAAAAGTAAAAGAGTAATTCAAAGGTTTAAATACACATTAAGAGACAAGTCATAAGACACTTTATAACGTGACTGCCAATAAAAAGGTAAGGAAGACCTAAGGCATTTCATCATGGGCAGACTCCTAGAAAAGAAACAATTTACACTGATGACATTTCCATTGGTTGATTTGTTCTTTCTAAGTTCCCTCTACATCTACATCTGTGCATAAAAACAAAAACGTTATTATTCAAAGTATACCTAAAGTTTAAAAGAGTAATAGCTGTTTTCATTGCATTTAAAGAGAAAAGATAAACAGTTCAAGTTTGTATTAACAATTCTTGCCAGGCACGGTGGCTCATGCACATAATCCCAGCACTTTGGGAGGCTGAGGCGGGTGGATCACTTGAGGTCAGGAGTTCGAGACCAGCCCGGCCAACATGATGAAACCCCATCTCTACTAAAAATACAAAAAATTAGCTGGGCATGGTGGCAGGCACCTGTAATTCCAGCTACTTAGAAGGCTGAGACCGGAGAATCACTTGAACCCAGGAGGCAGAGGTTACAGTGAGCCAAGATCATGCTACCATACTCCAGCCTGGGCAAGAAGAGCGAAACTCCATCTGAAACAAACAAACAAACAATTCTTTAAAAAATAACATTTCATAAGAAATTGCAACCCTTATATATTGCTGGTGGGAATGTAAATGGTATATCTACTATGGAAAATAGTCTGTCAAACCTAAACATAGAATTACCATTTGACCCAGTAATTCTACTCCTCGGTATATATCCAGAAGAACTGAAAATAAGGACTCAAACAGATACCTGAATGCCAACGTTCATTATGCATTATTCCCAGTAGCCAAGATGGAAACAATTCAGTGCTCATCAATAGATGGATAAACAAAATGTATTACTAACATATACATTCAAGGAATATTATTAAGCCATAAAAATGAATAAAGTTCTGATACCTGCTACAAAATGGATCACCCTTAAGAACATTATGTTAAGAAAAATAAGCCAGATGCAAAAAGAAGAATACTGTATAACTCCAGTTATATAAAATATCTAAAATCGGCAAATTCACAGAGATAGAAAGTAGATTAGAGATTACCAATGGCTAGGGGTAAGGGATAGAGATGGAAGTGGGAATTATTATCTAATGCTTACAGAGTTTCTGTTTGGGATAATGAACAAGTTTTAGAAATAGTGGTGATGGTTGCACAACATTGTGAATATTAGTGCCACTGAGCTCTGCGCTTAAAAATGTTTAAACAGTTAAACTGGCAAATTTCATGTTATATATATGTTTTACCACAATAAAAATAAAAAATCAGCATTCCATGATCACCTCACAGATTAAAATACAAGAGGAAAATGTGCCTTTATGTAAAATGGAGAGATCTGAGCTGGGTGAAGTCGCTCACATCTATAATCCCAGCACATTGGGAGGTTGAGGTAGGAGGATCGCTTGAGGTCAGGAGTTTGAGATCAGCCTCAGCAACACAGCGATACCCCATCTCTACAAAAAATGTAAAAATTAGCTGGCATGGTGGCACACATCTATAGTTCCAGCTACTCAGGAGATTGAGGCAGGAGTATCGCTTGAGCCCAGGAGCTTGAGATTACAGTGAGCTATGACTGTACTACTGCCCTGCAGCCTGGGTAACAAAGTGAGACCCTATCTCTTTAAAAATATGTATTTTTAAAATTTAACTGGAGAGATCTGGTTGGTGGTGGTCACCATGTTAATCAAGCTGTCCAACTCGGCTTCTTACAGCTTGATGTTATGGGTCTCCTGATATGATGTGCAACATGATCTATATAAGTGTCTTGCTGGGAAATCTGACCTAATCTTATCACGAAGAAAGTGACAATCTAGATTATGGAATTTTTCCATAGGACTATTAGCATGGTCTCTTTACAAGAGCCAAATGCCATGTTTGAACTTTGATTGGATCCTAGATCTGGTGAAAAAAGGGCTACCAAGGCTACCTTGGACATAATGGGAGAAATCTGAGTTATGGACAGCATGTGGTATGATAATATTAAATTATCGTTGATTTCTCAGTTATGGTAATAGTCTATAGTTAAACGGAAAGTGTCCCTGTACTTGGGAAATACATACTGAGGAACTTACAGGAAAAATGTTGTGAAATCTGCAACCTACTTTTGGATGGTTTGGCAAAAGATTGTGTGATTGTATGTGTGTATGTGTGTGTGTGCATGCTCATGCATGTGCATGTAGAGAGAGTGAAAATGTGGGAGAGGGAGAGGCAAGGCATCTGGGATAAGATAACAGTGGTAAATTTAAATGAAGGACAGATAGGTCTTCAGGTAGTCCTTCAATTTTGTTGTAGGTTTGACATTTTCAAAACAAAAAGAAATAATATTTTTTAAAGTTAAATTTCTACAAATTTTCTTCTTTTCTGCTCAGAATACACATAAGAAATCTCAACGAACAAGGGGGAAAATGTAGCAAACTCAATGCTTTGCATACCTTCCACATCATACCAGTGTGCGCCATTTGTGATTCCATCTTTGAAAGTCTCATCTTCATCTCCTGGACAGTGAGGCTCACCAGTTTTCATTATGGGGTGGTTTGAAGCATAAGCTTTTGCCAAGTATTTAAAGACTTCATCATCTGAGGTTTTGCTATAGATTCCAGTGGCCTTATGTTCTGGAGAATCATCAAAAGGATAGCTTGCTACCACTGAGCCACCATGCAGATTTCCAGAAAGCACAAACCTTTGAAAATACAACCAAATCACGTATCACTTAAAAAAGGACACAAAACACAATGCATTAAAAAATTCCACAAAATCTTTTAGAAATAAACTCCAATATCTCTCTTGGAGACCTAGAAAACAACTCTATCAGTTGTTATCTGTTATAAGGAGACTAACAACAACAACAAAAGAAAATGGAAAGAAAGTATTATCAATTTAAGATTTCAAACAGCTTTAACAATTCAGGTTAACCTAAAGTAACTTCAAAGAGTTTTCCTTCATTGAAAATACAGCTGGATAACACAGTATAAATTAGTATTTCGGGAAATGTCTTATTTAGGGAATTCCAAATTCATGTATTAGGTTGAACTATATGAGCTTCGAGCTTGCCAATATTCACCCTTTTCTGTTTGGTAGCCATGTTGCCAATCCTCCCAAAGTGCTGGGATTAGAGGCATGAGCCACTGTGCCTAGCCCTCACCCATTTTTTGACCTACAAAAATGACAATTTCATATAGTTCAGCCTACGACTTGTATTTCATAATATGTAAATTTCATAGAAAACATGGCTGGTATATATAAATATTCATTGTATATATGTTAGGTTAATAACTTTTATGCTTTTTACATTTACCGTCCAAAGAGAATTTTTAAGATAAGGAATCTAATTTTTAAAAGGATATTTTGTGTTTCACTCCAGTTTCACAATATACTAAATTCACATTTTCAAGAGAGAAGCCATAGTTGAGGAGATTCAGGAAAAAACAAAGAAAACAACCTGATTCAGTGAGCTGCTTACAGAGAAAAGCAATACACCATATCAAAGACTAGTCCTCCATTGCATCACTGTAAAAGCAGCTCTTTCAAGGCCCAATGTTTCTGATTGGGCCATTAAAAAAATTAACTGACATGGAGATAAGGCTGCTCCTGTAAAAGAAACATTTTTTTTTAATGCTGCTACTTTTAAGCGAACCCTACAATTTGGTCAAACTTATCTATATAGAAATACTGAAGAATTCCTTTTATGGTAAAAGCTAAACGCTAAAGGCAAAAAAAAAAAAAAAAAAGCTTAAATCCTATTTAAGCATCTTTCCCTTATATAACAGCTTAAACCATTACCATCAGTAGAGATTAAATACTTCTCTATTTCCATTCTAAATTGGATTTTCTTGCTTCTGCCTTTCTGTTGTTGAAATTAACTGACCTACAGAAACTCTAAAGGAGGTTGATATATAACATTTCTCTATATGCTTGAAAAAAAAGTAAACCTATCATGTCTAATTTGAAAGATTATTTTAAGCATGATGAGTAGTATTATCCCAGAGAAGATCAAACAATGAAAATTACTTGTAACACAAAATCTGTTCATCAGAAGATAGATCTTTGCCAATAAGGACAGTGATTAAATACTAGCATGGACTATGAAAAGAAACTAGCTAAAAACTAATATAATTCTAATTAGCACCTTTCCAGATACCAGAGAAGAATGCCATTTGGTGTAGTGGCAATGGCACAGACAGACAAATATGGGTAAGAACATTCCGTCTCCCAGATCTGTTGCTCACCAGTAATATAACATAATCAGAAGTTACTGCCTTTAAATTCACTGAACCTCAGTTTTCCTCTCATTTGTAAAATGGGGATTAATGCTACCTATTTCCCAGAGTTGTTATGAAAATTAAGATAACACACATGAAACATAATCTGGCATAAAGACCGCTTTATAGCCCCTGCTCAACAAATGTTCATTTCTTTGGAGATATCTAGCATCCTGTTTAGGAAAACACTGCCTTACAAACTATCATTCTACTCCCCACTTCCACTGCCAGTCCTTGTAACAGAATGATACAGAAACAAAAACTAAGAAAATATTCTAACTTTCTGATTCCACTCTACCCACCTCTCCTCTATAGCTAAGGTATTAACAATTTACTCTCTGGTTTATAATTCTAAAATAATTTTTAAATATTTTTCCCCCACTGACTTTGGGAAAGTTATAAGAAGGCTGGGGCAGCTCAGGTAATCCATTCGCCAACAAACATTTCTTGAGTGTCAACTATTTGCCAAACGAAATTCCAGGGATAGATACATCTGTGAACGAAACAAACAAACAAATGCCCTCTGGGCATTCATATTCTAGTAAAATAGAATGGATAACTAAATATTCTAAATAAGTAAAGCATGCTACTTTAATTATACATTTTAATTAAAACTTTAAAATCCAAGATTCTCTACAAAATGCTGTTTTTCATTTTGTTCAACATTTCTTGCAACACTTCTCAGAAATATTGTCAAAAATGGCCTAACCAAATACTTTTGAACAATGAAATATCTGCAATCTACTTGAGTAGTAAAATTCACTTCGATTTTCCTTACTGTAATTACACAGTTTTGAAAGTACCAATGCCACTCTTATAATGAAGATTTCAAGAGAAAGTGACATCTACTACAATGGCTGTCAGATTATGCTTTGAGTTTTTGTCAAATCAACTTTGCAAATCAACTCCAATCTTATTTGAAAGGTACTTTATGGTCTCCATTCAAATGAATTCTCTCAAATGTTTTTCATACTTGACTTCAGTATCACATATCATTCCTTGCATAAGATTTAAAGTAGCTGGTAAATATAGATTTTCAAATGAGTTTATAAATATTAAACAGTTAATCTCTAAATTAACTCTATTACGCTATTCAGGTAACCCCGTAGATAACTTGAAAAAAATTAAAATAACTTAATATCTGACAAACTAAATTTCAAAGATTCAGAAAATCATAGATATGTGTACATAAGCCCCCCGAAAAAATAATCTGCAGCCACTCTCAACACTGTGATAATGCTTTTCACAAACACATCCAAATATCATTTATATGCTAATCTCTTATGAAAATCTAAGCAGGTATATTCACTTAAAGAACTATAGTGTGAAAAAAATATAGGGGTCAACTATAAAATCTTCATTTGAATGATATAGTTAATTTTTTGTATATTTTCTTAAGTATTTGTCTCAACATCCATTGGATGAAATATAAAGTGAAACAAAGAAAATAAACTTCATTTTCCTAAGCTGGAGGAAATTAAGCCTTAAAATTTTACATTTTCAAAATAATAACAAAAACCTAATTCGAATATAGCTGGGTGAATAGGGTATCAAGAAATTACTCAAATGGTTTACCTCACAAAATACACTGAAAAGGATAGTTTTCCCATACAGACTAATGTTTGAGTTTTTAAAAACATCCTATCCATAAAGCTGACGCTATAGTTAAGTATCAATATCAAATTCTCTGCGTGCTTGTGTTTTTAATTTTATTCACATATCAGTGTCCTTTGTTATTGGTTAATAGCACAGACTACTCATTTTGAGTGAATTTTTGAAGACTGAGTTAGGATGGATATACTCTTCACCATGTATGATCACCTACTTTCCCTTTTGATTAATTAGAGTTACATGTTTGAAGAACAGATATGATTAGGATAGTCCACAGCCACAGACCAAAATGACTCTGTATAGCCTCAAGGCGACTCGTACCAAGAGAAAGCTTATTTTCATATTTGGTCACAGCACAACTAACACTGAAAAGAAAAATCCAGGCACAGAATTTACATCCCTGCAAGGATCACAGCATTTTAAAGGTGCAAGAACAGAGCATTTTAAACATTCAAGCAATGCAAACACTGCATTTGATGTATCATCTCCAAAAAGCCCTGGCCATCACAGCTCTGTCAATAAGTGTATGTCAAAGTCATATTTCTTATGCAGATGTTCAGAGGTCATGACACGATAGTACTTAAAAGAAAAAAAAAATCCTCCCAGAAAGTCTATGTGAAATTATATATCTATAAGAGAGCTTATCAAGAGGAGTAAAGTAAAAGATAGAAGATGAAAAGACTCAGGAACTGCCCTAACACCCACGAATTTTCTAGATCTTCTATATATGACTGAAGTCTTGTAGAAGAAATGATTCCAAGTCCCGCAGGTAAACTTCTTTATCTTAGCAGTCCCTCAGAAACCTTCTTTTAATCAAGATGGAATGATTAGCCATTGCTGCAAAAGCCTTATGAAGAGAGAAAAATGGGGAAAAGCTGATGCTTAAAAAGGGGAAGAGATGCCTGCTCACTTCAGACACTATGCCATCTGGAGTGAGTTCCCTCTTCTTTCATTCCTCTGTTTTTTGCTGAAAATCCTGCCCATCTCTGGAGATAGCTCAAGCTCTACCTCTTCCACAGAGATGGTCCGTGTTATTGCAGCCCACACACATCTTGCCAGTGGGAACAATTCCTGTAAAGTTTAACTGGGTACATCAACATACCTCATAAATATTTATAACATTCTCTTGTTTTATACTAATTTCTTGAGGTCCTCATTCTTCTACTTTGTAATTGTTTAAACCTCACGCAATGATTAACACTTAAAGTGTGTATTAAAAGCGTGACAATTAGTCATTCTGCACAGGCTAATAAGGTGCACAAATGGCATCACAAACCCTTTAGAGTCTAAAATGAAGCGGCTCACAGATCTGTGCAAGTTCTCCAGCTAAGTCCATATCTTCTTAAGCTGAGTCAGAGGTAAAAATTGGAGAAAAACCAGTTTCTCTCAAACAGGCAAGGGGAAGATCCTGGGAATATCCTCTGCCATTTTTGGGCTCCAGTCTCCCTCCGTGGCTAAAAGGATTATCGGGAATCAGATTGCCTAATTCTAAGTCCCAACCACACTCCTATGTAAATCAGTTAACCAATCTGACCCTCAATTTCCCCGTATGCAAAAGTGATGGTGTCTATGACATCAGGTTGTGGCCAAAATAAAGTGAGATACTGCAGTCACAGAAAAAAATTAGCATAGCGCCGATAACATTAGGCACTTTTGATAGAAGATAACAACATTGACAGCTTATCTATCAAATATGTGAGCTGACCTAGGTTATCCTTAAGATCTCTTCTCGCTCATATTCTATGGCCCTGTAAGAAGAGGGACCAGAATGTCAGAAAGGAGTGTCCCCTCCAGGCATCCCTTGAACAAATGACAGCCTCTAGGAGGCAATTCTTTGACGATTAGCAGGACGGGTGGCTACGCGGCCTGGGCCCTGTCTCCGTTACAGGGTGTCTCCCTTCACCTTCACCACCGCCACCCCTTATGCCAGCATTGTCTGAGCGCCTACTGGGTGCTGGAACCAGCCTCAGCCCTTGGAGGCTCACACGGACGGGGAGGGGGCAGGCAACACTCACTTGTTCCTGCGGATCCACTCGATGAGGGCGCGCACCTCGGGCACCTCGTCCAGGGCGGGGGGCTCGCCGGTGCTAAACTGGTCAGGAAAGCTGCGGTTGAGGTCGCGGCCGCGACTGTTGTCGCGGCCGCTGGCCCCCGGCGGGCCGCCGTCACCGAGGCCACAGTCGCCCTCGCGGGCGCGCTCGAAGCCATCGGGGTTGAGGCTGGGCAGCAGGTACACGTCGGTGGTGTTGAGCAGGCGGACGAGGCGCGGGTCCCCGCGGCGGTAGCCGGCCGCCAGCTCACGGGCCAGGTAGATCAGCACCTGGCGCGACACAGTCTCGTCGCCGTGCATGTTGCCCACCAGCTTCACCTGGGGCCGGCCGGGCACCAGCGGCCCCGCAGCGTC
>NW_012115077.1:2759305-2775342 GCF_000951035.1 Colobus angolensis palliatus | reverse complement strand
CTCCCGCGGCTCCGCGCTCCAGGCGGCCGGGGCCCGCCGGATCCCCTCCGCGCCTAGCAACCCCATCCCGCCCTCCGACCGCAACCAATCGCGGACGGGTCTGCTGGAGCGTCACCACCAGGGGGCGGGGCTTCCCTTAAAGCAGCCGATTCTCTCTGGGCTGGCCTGCCTTCCTCCCGTCCCGGACGAGTTTGGTCACCCTCTTCCTTCGCCAAGGTTCTTCTTCTCTTCCGCTCCTCCTTGTTTCGTCTTCTGCGTGTGCTCCGCTTCTCGCTCAGTGTCTTCTTTATGGCTTCTCCCCTAAATTATCACACATTTTTCTCTGAGAACTCCTGCTATTTCCCTTCCCATCTTTGTTGCTGCCTTTCTCAGCTGCGCTTTAACGCTTAGAACCGAGAATGGAAAGAATCAAAAGGTTCGAAAGAATCATAAGACTCGAAAAAATCAATAGGTTCGAAAGAATCTTCGTTCGGACAAAGCCTTGGCCCAGTCTCCTAGACGCCTTCTCTCCGCATCCGTCCCGCCTCCGCTGGAGCCCCGCTGTCCGCGTGCGGTTGCACGGGACGCCTCGTGAGGAGGAAGGCTCGCACCTCACTAGGCGGTGCATTCATTTTTAGAGTTGCTGCCTGGAAAGGTGTCCCATTTATGTCTAGCGGAAATGTGCTACGTAGTAGGCTCCCTTTGTGTTAATGTTGTCTATTTCTTAGGCGTCACGTCACGTTGTTTTATTGCAAATAGGTCCCTGTGTGTGCTGGCCTCGGCCCTCATTAGGCAGATTTCATTTCACAGCTCGCCGGCCCACTTCTCACACCTCTTCGGAGCAAGTTGTATATTTAACTGTGCCCTGGAATGACATATTTTAAAACAGCAGGTTTGACATTTCTGGAAACACTTGCTTGGCACTCCTGAACTCCTCAGTGTTCAGCCAAAGATGGCAATTACAGCATTTCATCAAGTCTAGAGAAGAGATCTTTTAAATCAGCCTTTACAGGCTTTAGTTTCTTTAGCTTAAAAACGCAAAACTTTATCCCTTAATCGAATGCGAATTTCTACCCATCTAACAACATAATCGCAATAACTGGTATTTCCTTCTTTCAGAGCCAGCTATTTCAGGGCCCCTTCCCTGAACTATGACTGAACCCTACTTTAATAGAGTTCATTCATTCGTCAAGTATTTATTGAGCAACGTTTATGTCAAAGCTAGATGCTGAGAAACAATTCATTCTTCTGCCCAGTCAAGAGACTCAGTGTAGTTTGTGATAAATGCTACAACAGAGGGGTATGGGTGAGGGAATATCTGAACTTGAGGAGGAGGAAAGGAGGAGAGAAACCATGGAGGATGGGAAGAGTCCCAGGCAGCAGGAGAAGCAAGCAAAGAAAGCTGCAGGATCTGAGAACAAGTGCCTTTTGTTCTGGGAATTGCTTGCAGAGTCAGGATTACTGGTGTGAAGGGGCTCACATGCCAGTCTTCAGGGAGCACATTTGATCGGGAAGGCCATGGAGAACCATGGATGGGTTTTAAGTTAGTTTAGAAAAATCCCTCTGACAGTAACACGGAAAACTGAATGGGAGGCCTAAGACTTGAGGCTGAGAGACCTGGAAGGAAGCTGCAATCCATGAAGACATGATGAGACTCTGAATGAGGGCAGTGCCCGTGGAAGTGGAAACAAGGAAATGGATCTGAAAGACCTTCGGAAAGGAAAGTGGACAGGATCTGGAGACAGACAGGATTGTAGGCTGACTTCAAGTTACAGCCTAAGCAACTTGCAGGTATTCACTGAGGTACAGCCCAGGAGAAAGCACAGGTTTAGGTAAAGATGATTAATTTAGTATTCTGCCATGAGAGCGAGCACCATCACTCTGGTCCTGTGAACAGCTCTTCTCCTCCATGCCCCATTTGATCTAGTCTATATTATGCACAGCAGCTGCAACTCATCAGAAACAAAGCCACAACTCTGTACAGAGAGACCTCCCACCACCCCCGGGAGTGCTCAACTACTACACTATGCACTTTTACAGTAATCCAAGTCAAAGAAGCCCCAGAGGACATGTTACTCTCTAATCAAATATTTCCTTTTCTACCATGTTCACTCTCCTTTGAAACCTCTTCCAGCCCCTTCACTCCTGCAGTCTCGCCTAGTGAGACAGGCTGAAATGTAAATAAACAAGCATGAGGGTAATGAGATAATATGGGAATGTAACTTGAGCGGGTGCCCTCCCAGAAATCGCCAGGCCTTCCGTGATGCCTTCAAGGCCTCTTTCGGTTCTGCAGCCTTCTTCCTTAGCAGGTACACAGTTGCTTATGGTTAGAAGTGAAACCCAAAGCTCTGGACCTCAGTCACTGCTGGACCTCAGTCGCTGCTCACTGGAAGGGCAAAGGAGGGCAGAGGGCAGGCTTTGTGTTTACCCACAGCTGAATACCTCCAACTGTGTCTGAGAAGTCTTGATCCTTGTGACAGGTGTTTCTTTCCTCTTTCCCCAAGGAAAAGGTATGGCCTTATAAGTGGAAGGGACTTGGGAAAGGCTTGAAGGTAAAAAGGTTTCCTGTTCACAGAAGCAGAGTGGCAATGACTTGGATTTTGTTTTTTAATTTTTGTATTTGACACATGATAATTGTACATATTTATGGGATACAAGTGATATTTTGGTACATGCATACAATATATGATGATCAAACCAGGGCATTCTGGATAGCCATCACCTCAAACATTTAGCTAGAAGAGATTTGAAATATTTCTAGCGTCAAGAAATGACAAACAGTTGACCTGAATTTTTTAAAACAGGGCAGAAGCTTTTAGATGACCAGGCTGATTCAAGAACCATTTTCTTTACAAGATTTGTAGGTAATTAAAGCATAGCATAGACCAGGAACTTGTAAATGTCTCATTGTCCGGCACAAACACCTGCAGACTTACAAATTCAATTTCACAAATGTTTGGAGCACCCAATCTTGCAAAAGGTCTGTTGTGCCAGGTACAGGAGGATTGGAAAATGAATGAAGGAGATGTCTCCCCTCCCAGAGGACAGAATCTAGGAAGGGACAGAATATAGACACAAAAAAGGACTAGATGTGTCTGCGGGACAAGAGCTACGTAACAGGCACTGTGCAAAACCCTTTATATTGGTTGACTCATTTCATCTTCACAACAGTCCTATGAGGCTGGTGCTATTATCGTTCCCATTTCAAAGATAAAGAGAGGAGACATGAGGTCACACAGCTGGCAAGTCACAGATCCAAGACTCAAACCTGGGGAGTGTGATTTCAGAGTCTGTGTGCTTAACTTCTGTAATAAAACTGTTTCTATATAGTGAGCTTTAAAAACGAAAAACAAAAACCTGTTTTTGGAACACACACACAAAAGCCATTATAATGAAGAGTTACATCCCTCGGTGGATCAAGCCTGTAATCCCAGCAGTTTGGGAGGCCGAGGCAGGTAGATCACCTGAGGTCAGGAGTTCAAGACCAGCCTGGTCAACATGGTGAAACCCCGTCTCTACTAAAAATACAAAAATAAGTAAGTAAAAGAAAGTAAAATAAAAATAATGAAGAGTCAGAGAAAATTTCACCAATACTGCTTGATCATGCTCTTCAGCATCAGAACCAAGTTCAAATCCTGGATCAGTCCTTTTTCCGTCATTTTAGCCAGGGCAAGTTATTTCATTTCTCTGAAAATTAAAAGAGATAATACGTACATAACATTCAATATAATAGTTGCATATAATAAGTGTTCAGAAATCACCGTTGTTTTTATTGTTTTTAATAATAGAAATTCTCAAATGGTAAAAATGGAGAAAAGAGCACTCCAGGCAGAGAGACCAGCAAGGATAGATGCACAGAGAGGGATTTCATGACTGGTGACTGGAATACAAGATGTATTAGGAGGAGCAGCAGAAGCCATGCCTGCAAAGACTAGATGTAGATGAAGGCTTTGAATGCCATGCTAACGGGGTTTTGCTTCATTCCAAAGCAAATGGAAAACTTACAGAGCTGTTTGTGAGGAGGAATGGTGTGGATCCCACCTGTGTTTTAGCAAGAACCAATTCCAGGAACCATGTGGGCAAAGCTAAGGGACAGCTGCCATCCAGGCAAGAGCCAATTCTGGCAAGTTCAGTGAGGATTAAAAAGAAGATAAATTAGAGATGTTGAGTTTGTTGGATTGACAAGATTTAGCAACTGCATGGGTAAGAGAGAAGATGAAGTAAAAGATGACTTCATGAGCTAGTGAGGGTGACCAGGTAGGTGGCCTTGCCATTATCCAAGACAAAGAAGACAGGAGAAAAGATGCTAAATGGAGGGGCTTGGAGTACGTGGGAAAAGAGATTAGGTATTGAGTTTGGGAACTTTTAGGTTTGAGATGCCTGTATGAAATCCAGCGGCAGAGATGTCTAGGTAATGGGAATGGCTTTGTTGTTGTTGTGTTTGTTTGTGTTTAAGACAAGGTCTCACCCTGTTGCTAAGGCTGGAGTGCAGTGGCACGATCACCGCTCACTGCAGCCTCAACCTCTCAGGCTCAAGCGATCCTCTTGCCTCAGCCTCCCCAGTAGTTGGGACTACAGGGACATGCTACCACATCTGGCTAATTTTTGTATTTTTTGTAGAGACAGGTGTAAGGTCCATGGATGAGCTTTGGTCAAGAAACAGGCTGAGGTGGATATCCAGGCTTGCATGACTCGGTGAGTTTGGCACGCAAGGGCACACCTCCACTTGCTATGTAACCTGTTTGTGTAAATTCATACATGGCCCTGAGCCAGTATTGTCTGTAAAAGGTATAACTGCTCTGTTGACACTGTGCACAACAGACATGGCTCTTGGGGCTTGGCTTGGCGCAACATGGCTTAACATAGTGGGCACGCTGGCACCCAGCGAAAGAAAGACAGAGAGAACCAGAGCTGTCCATCCTGCAGACAGACAGAGGGGAGCCACAGCATGGCTCGCGCCAGAGCCCAGAGAGAGAAAGAGTTAAGCTGCTGACTCTAAAGGCAAGGGAGAGTCAGCTGTGCAACTACATTGTGAGGGTGGCAGGAGCTGCACAGCCAGAGCAGACAGCTGAGATAAAGGTGGACAGTATGAGAAAGCTGTTGATGAGAGCTGCTGCTGAATAAAATCATCTTTCACCTGCCTATAGCCCCCCAAGTGTTCTTTCTGCCCATCCACCCCCTGCCCTTGGATTCAGCATGGGCTGGACCCACACCCCAGGATCTGACAACAGGGTTTCGCCGTGTTGCCCAGGCTGGTCTCAAACTCCTGGAATTAAGCAATCTGCCTGCCTCAGCCTCCCAAAGTGCTGGGAATACAGGTGCAAGCCACCGCTCCAGGTCTTTGTTTTTAAACATGGGATAAATTACAGGTTGTTTGTATACTGATAGGAATGATCTAGTAAAGACGGAAAATGTGATGACCCATTAGAGAGAAGGCAGAATTGCTGGAGCCATGCCTTTGGGTATGAGTAATTGGGAAAGGATAGTATATCTAATATACCAGTGGAGGGATGGGTCTTAGGTAGAAATACAGATACTTCAGTAGTCACAAATGGGAAAGCAGAATATATGGGCATAGGTACAATAAAGTGGGTAGGTGAGGTATTGGGAGAAGGTTCTCTGCTGATTGCTTTTATTTTCTTAATGAAATGGAAAGCAAGGCCACTAGCTGAGAGTAAGGATGTTGGAGTAGGTGTTGGAGGTTTCAGAAAAGAGAGGAAGATGTGAAATAATCATCTCAAAGAGTGGGAGAGAGCAATGGAGGTTAAGAACAGTTTCCAGCCATTGACACTTAATAGAGCCCAGCAGTTTTCTAACATGTCATCTGGACCTGAAAGCTAATGAGCCATAGAACAGAAGGTTTTTGGCTTTGTTTAGTTCGTTTATTTGTTGAGGAGGCTGTCTGTCTGAGTCCATGGAAAATGTAGTTACAGTCCAGTGAATTGGGCTCTGAAAATCCAGCGGCCACCCTGAGGGCATGGGAGGCTCCTGAGAAGATGAACATAGAGAAGGAAGAAGAGAGATGGCACCACTGAAAACCTCCACTTCAATTTGCTCCATGCCTGGGTCCACCTAGTGTTGACTCACCTTGACAAGTGACCACTCGCTCTGGATCACCTCTGCAAGAGAAAGTCAAATCCTAGCAACTTACAGCCCAATAAATATTGGTAAGAGATGAAGTCATCTCAGAACCCAAAAGGCAACCATCTGAAAGCAAATTTGGAATTTGAAATATAAATATCATATCAATCACAGTGTGCATAATACTGTCACCTTATATTTCTATGTGCCTTCAGGTATGCTATCTCACTCAATGCTCACAGCTCTGAAGAGTATCAAGACAGCCTGGAAAGGTTCTAGTTTTAAGCTCCACCAGCTCAAGCAAGTCAAATAGCAGGACATGGAACAGCTGGGAACTTAAGCTGTGTGCAAAACCTGTCCGGGGTTCCTGCCATCTCATGCTGGAGTTCAGTGCACTTAACTCACTCTAGGGTATATGTACATTGTGCACACATCTAACTAACAATGAGAAAAAGTGAGAGAATGAAAGTAATAACCAAACTTAAAACAGATGTAGGGCCTGGCACAGTGGCTCGCACCTATAATGCCAGCACTTTGTGAGGTCAAGGCAGGTGGATCACCTGAAGTCAGGTGTTCAAGACCAGCCTGGCCAACATGATGAAACCCTGTCTCTACCAAAAATACAAAAAAATTAGCTGGGCATGGTGGCTGGCATTTGTAATCCCAGTTACTCGGGAGACTGAGGCAGGAGAATCGTTTGAACCTGGGAGGCGGAGGTTGCAGCGAGCCGAGATCGCGCCACTGCACTCCAGCCTGGGCGACAAGAGCAAGACTCTGTCTCAAAAAACAAACAAACAAACAAAACAACAACAACAACAACAACAACAACAAAAACCAGATGTACATGTTGGTTTAAAACTGCAGGAAGAATATGTAAGTAATTTTAAAGGTTTACTAACCATTAACAAAAATAAAATGCAATATGCAGGTGACCAATAACGTGGTTAGTACCTGCGGAAGAAGAAATTGAAGAATTAATTGAGGGCCATAGAGACACATTAACTGTTGTTGTTGTTGTTGTTGTTGTTATTGTTGTTTTGAGATGGAGTTTTGCTCTGTCACCCAGGCTGGAGTGTAGTGGCACAGTTATGGCTCATGGCAACCTCCACCTCCTGGGTTCAAGCAATTCTCCCACCTCAGCCTCACAAGTAGCTGGGACTACAGGCACATGCCACCACACCCAGCTAATTTTTGTATTTTTTTGGTAGAGATGTGGTTTCATAATGTTGGCCAGGCTGATCTCGAGCTCCTGACCTTGAGTGATTCGCCTGCCTTGGCCTCCCGAAGTGCTGGGATTACAGGCGTGAGCTACCAGCCAGAGACACATTAACTTACAGAAGAATTAGAGGAACTGACAAGAAGCTGTCCCTAGAAGACAAGAATGATGGAAACACGAAATGGCATCCAATTAGTATTTTCATAAATTTGCTAATGTGTTATAAGCAGCAAAATAATAATAAAAGAATGATTTTCTGAACCGGAATTTTTTAAATAAAGTCTCAAAATGGGCAAATTAAGGGAATTTTCAAGAGAACCTTTGGCCATATCAGTTCTTACAAGTGCTGTTGGTTTTCTGCCCGGATTCTCTCTACCATGCTCATGCACCCATCTCCTAGCTGATCCTTTCTTACATCTGCATCTTCTTGGGAAGATTTCCCTTGGCTGACAGGAGCTGCTTTGCCCAGAAATGCCTAAGAAATTACACACACTGCCTCCACCCCACCTCTTTCCAGGGTCATCCTACTGGTATATAGGCCCCCTTGCCTGTGGATGAGACAAACTTTGGAGCATTTTATGCTCCAGACAGAGCTTTCTGCAGAATCAGGCTGAGGTAAGAGTTCTTTTTTTCATTTTTGCTTAGCATCTTCTTCTGATCTGCTTCCCTTAATCCCTTTCAGGTTTCTCCCAAGGGCACTCCTTCAATAAATCACTTGTGTAAGCATCCCTGTCTTAGACTATGCTTTTAGGAACCTGCCTTAGGACAACCAGTCCATAATACTTCCCTCTATAGGTTAGATAGAACACATTTTGCTTTCTTCGCATTATGTTTTCTTGTTTGTTTTGGTTTAGGTGTGGGGGGTTGTTATTTAGGGTGGGGGGTGGACTCTTTTTTTTCATCAGAGTCTCACTCTTATCACCTAGGCTGGGAGTGCAGTGGCATGAACATGACTCACTGTAACTTCAACCTCCTGAGCTCAAGCAATCCTCCTGCCTCAGCCTCCCTTGTGGCTGGGACCACAGGTGTGCGCCACCATGCCTGGCTAATTTTTTTTCATTTTTTGTAGAGACTGGATCTCACTTTGTTGCCTCAACTGGTCTCAAACTCCTGGGCTCACACAGTCCTCCTATCTCGACCTCCCAAAGTGCTGGGATTACAGGCATGAGCCACTATGCTTGGCCTGGTGTAGCGTTCTTGTTTTGTTTAATTTTGTTTGTTTAACAGAGTTTTCTCTTACTTCCTTAGTGTTTCATCTTTCTAAGCCAAAGAACAATAAAAGATGTTTACTGAAATCTCTTTTAAAATTTGGCCAAGGTTAGGTAGGACTATTCTATTTTAAATTTTAGTTAGGCCTGTTTCTAGGGCATCGATTATGCTGTTTCCCAATCATGAGAGCTTGATAGTAATTTTGATCTGTATTTCCAAAAGACTCTTTATTGGCCAGCACTGAATAAACAGTAATTCTATTATCATGAGGCTGGGAAGGAGCAAAGCAGGTATCAGATACTTTCAGTTGTATGAGTCAGAAAACCTGACTCATTCTAGCTTAAATAATAAATGGAATTTATTGGCTCATGTAACTGAGAAGTCCAAAGGAAAAGTCTGGATTTGGGCATAGCTTTATCCTGTGCCCATTTTGGCTAAATGGGCACAAAACACCTGGTTTCTTTTTGTCCCGTGGCCCTGCCTTCTACAATGTTCACTTCATTCTAAGTCTGACTCCCCTGGTGATTCCAAGAGGGCTGCCAGAAGCTCCCAATGCTACACGCATTCTCATTCATAGTTCAGCAAGAAAACAGAGGATGTTCTTCTCCTTCAAAATTGCCAAGCATAACTCAGATTGGAACTGCTTAGGTCACCTGCCTACTCCTGAACCAATTGCTACGGCCAGGGAGATGGAATATGCTGATCGACTTAGTTTAGGATATGAGTTCTATTGTTGGTGCTGGGAATGGAATCTGATTCCCATGAACTACATGGATTCCCAGATGGAAATCAGGGCCATTGGCAAGGGGGACATACCAATAAACACTAACCTGCTTCATCAAACAAGGAAAGGCAACAGAATATTGTATTCATTCAGCATTTATGAGCGTGCCCTGTCCTGGGCTGGGGAGCACATAACTACGTATGAGACAGAAGGAAGAAGAGAGAGAGGAAAAAGAGGAAATGCAGTGCAATACGTGACAGTGTGAACCAAGTGTTGCTAACCAATACCAACATGGCACTTCAGAGTTTATGCTTTTCATAGAGTTTGTCTCAATAACCCCCACAATTGGAAAAGGAAACTTGTCCTTATTTTTGGATGTCCAGTGTCTGAACTCCCTCCCTTCATCTGGGGAACCCTCCACCTTAGGAGTTGTGGTGGAAGGCAGGGCTTTCTCCCACTCTGCAGGCTGAAAATAACAGGTGCTTGCTCTCATAGGACATAAGATACATAGTCTAGCTTTAACCAAGCAAACAAATCTGTGACAGACTTTGAATTGGGAGCTAGTGACACAAAGAAACAGAGGCTGTGGATAATTCTTTCTAACTGTGGTGGGGGAGATGGCAGCAATATATAGCTTCTGGGGCGACAGAGCACACAGAACACCCAGCCCCCAGCGCCAGTGGTGCTGGCAGGACGAGCTGCAGCAGCTGGTACTTGGTGACAGTAGAGTGGTCTCCTAAGTTCTGCTGCTTGCTTTGTGGCATTCTTCCTTTCTGTTTGTAACCCCTGATTTCCCAACTGTGTTAATTCTGTGAACCAACCAATATCCTTTTAATAAATTTATTTTCAAGCAGACTCAGTTCCTATGGCTGCAACTTATGGAAATATAACTCTTTCAGGTCAATATTATCATAATTTTACAGGTAAGGATACAGGCTCTGAGACATTAGGTTACTGGTGCCCAGGACCACACTATCTTCCAACTGCAAACCCCATCCTTTGTTCAGTATATGTGTCATTCTTAGGTGAAGAGTAACTGGAAAAGTTTCCTTCATTCCTAAAACATTTCCTTCCCTACCCATTTGTTTAGTGCCTAAAATGCACCGTTAGAGAGGGGTTCTCTGAATCTAAAAGGCTTTTCCCTCAATTAAAAGGCAAACATCAAGGAATCTTGAGATCAGCTGACCCTTAAGGAATGGGGAGAAAGAGTGGGAATTCTTACCTTAGAGAGGCTTTGTTTAACAGGCTTCTTGGAGAGCAAAGGCCAGTGAGAATGAATTGCAGATAAGAGAGAAAAACACTGAAAGAGGAGGAGTCGGGTTGCCAAAGCCAATGGTACCTGTGTGACTGGGGCAAAAAAAATAGAACTTGCCCCCACATTTCTAAAGAGAATCTTTGATTTAGCTGCTTGGCCACCTGGATAAACAATGGCATTCTAAGTAGGGAGAGGCAGAGTGGAAATGAGATTGCATGACGCTAATTGTTCTCAGCCCTGGCTGCCCTTTTGTTTTTCTTGTTTTGTTTTTTGTTTTGAGATGAAGTCTCGCTCCATTGTGCAGGCTGGAGTGCAGTGGCATGATCTTGGCTCACTGCAACCTCTGCCTCCCAGGTTCAAGTGATTCTCCTGTCTCAGCCTCCAGAGTAGCTGGGATTATAGGAGCGCACCCCTAGCTAATTTTTGTATTTTTAGTAGGGATGGGGTTTCACCATGTTGGTCAGGCTGCTCTCAAACTCCTGACCTCAGGTGATCTGCCCACCTTGGCCTCCCAAAGTACTGGGATTACAGGCATGAGCCACCGCGCCCAGCCCTGGCTACCCTTTTGAATAGCCCAGGGGATATACTGGAAGAGGGCCAGGGGAGGTGACTCACGCCTATAATCCCAGCACCTTGGAAGGCTGAGGTGAAAGGATTGTTTGAACTCAGGAGTTCAGGCTGCTCTCAAACTCCTGACCTCAGGTGATCTGCCCACCTTGGCCTCCCAAAGTACTGGGATTACAGGCATGAGCCACCGCGCCCAGCCCTGGCTACCCTTTTGAATAGCCCAGGGGGCCTTTAAAATATACTGGAAGAGGGCCAGGGGAGGTGACTCACGCCTATAATCCCAGCACCTTGGAAGGCTGAGGTGAAAGGATTGTTTGAACTCAGGAGTTCAAGACCAGCCCAGGCAACTACTGAGACCCTGTCTCTGTTTTTTGTTTTTTTTTAATTATTTTTTAAATATATTAAAAATAACAAAATATGCTGGTGCAGGGGGGACTAGGGGAATGGCTGCTTAATGGGTGCAGGGTTTCATTTTGGGTAGTGACAATATTAGAGAACAAGATAGAACCAATAGTTGTACAACCTTGTGAATATAGTAAATGCCACTGCATCCTTGACCTCCTCGGCTCAAGCAATCCTCCCACCTCAGCCTCCCAAGTAGCTGGGACTACAGGCACACACCATATGCCTGGCTAATTTTTGTATTTTTTGTGGAGACAGGTTTTTGCCATGTTGCCCGTGGCTGGTCTCAAACTCCTGGGCTCAAGAGATCAGCCCACCTCAGCCTCCCAAAGTGCGGGGATTATAGGCATGAGACACCGTGTCCGGCCGATTGTGCACTTTAAAATCATTAATTTTATGTTATGTGAATTTTGCCTGAATTAAAAAAAAATATTGGCATCCCCTGAGGGGGAAGAGGGTAATAATGAGCTTATATGAGGGTGGAAGCAGCTCTTGAGAAGTGTGCGACTTTAGTAGAGTGATGGTGTACTCTATAATGAGCTCAGGAACTTTCTCCTAGATGCCCTCAAGATCACTTCAGGTGAATAATGAATGCTGAAGATTTACATGCTTTGCTTTTCAAGGCTTTTATAGGAGTTGGACTTTGATTCCTTTTGGATGTGAATCTGGGCTGAGACAGGGCAATATAGCTTAGTTTCACCAGGGTTCTACGTTATACTTATTTTGCCAGTTAGACCAAGACTGGCCCTAGATTCTAGCAACAAATTTGAATGGGACCAAATACTCTCTTGCTCACATGTAGTATGGTGTGCCAGATCAGAAGACATCCTCCAGTAAAAACAGCAAGAAATTGGGATGGTGCACTCTTGCATAAAGGGCCTAAGGCATGACTCCCATCCCCAACCAGAAAAATGTTCAGCTACCAGGAATGCCCTGGCAGCCAGCAATTTCAGCCTCTAATTTTGATGAAAACACTTGCCAAGACTGAATTGCCACAAACAAAGCACATTTACACCCAGCTAGCTGGATTCCATCTTAAGAGTACAAGCTGAAGCTCCAGAAGGTGAAGAGATTGATGCTATTCATCGGAACAATCTGCAGCCATCTCTCTGTTATAGGTCTGGGTGAAAAAAATGGTACAAGGGAAATTATAGTGCTGGAGAAAGCAGCTGCCCAAATACTGCAAGCCCGCATACGAACTAAAGCTCCCTGGGAAACCCTAAGCATGAGGGACACAGAACAGGAGAGCGGGTCTACGAAAGACCTTCATAAGAAAAAATTAGTAGCTCAAGGGAAACACTCAAGGAAAGGAAAGAACAATTAAGCCACATAAAAGAGGGTGAACTGATGTAACCAAAGATAAGACAAAACTGGTAGAAATTATAGCAAATCTGAAGCAGATGTTCCAGGCAAGTTCTCTAATGGTGCTTTCCAATGCCACCCTGCTCCCCATTCCCTATCTTTGTCCCTTTCCCAGTACTTGGTTCTGCTCTGCAAGGTCTTTCATCCATTTATTAGTTAATTCAACAAACCTTGATTAAGCGTGGTCTTTATGCCAGTACAAGGCTGCAGGCACACAGAAGTGAAGAAAGCACAATTAAGGCCAGGTAAAGAAGAGCCTCGCTGGGTGCGGTGGCTCGCACCTGTAATCCCAGCACTTTGGGAGGCTGAGGCGGGCAGATAACTTGAGGCCAGGAGTTCGAGACCAGCCTGGCCAATGGGGAGAAACCCTGTCTCTACTAAAAATACAAAAATTAGCTGGGCATGGTGACATACGCCTGTAGTCCCAGCTACTCAGGTGGCTGAGGAAGGACAATCGCTTGAGCCTGGGAGGCAGAGGTTGCAGTGAACTGAGATTGTGCCACAGCACTCCAGCCTGGGTGACAGAGCAAGACTCTGTCTCAAAAAAAAAAGAGAGAGAGCCTCAGAGAACTTAAGCAATAAAAAGATGAGGGTCTCCCTGTCCCAAAATAAAACTCAAAATTAAATTTGATTTTTCAAACTGACATAAACCTTGCATGTTTTTGATTTTTCATAATAACATAAATCTTGCATGTATGCTAACATTAAAATAGCTTCTATCTAGATGTGAGGATTACAAAATTCAGATTTCATTAATTAAAGACGAGTGTTTCTCTCACTGTCGCTCTCATCCTGGTGTTCCTGCTTTGCTAGTGCTTTCAGGGATGATCCAGCTATAACATTTCCTCTGCCTTTGAAAAGGCGAGGACTCAGGGGAGGACGATTCTTAACTTTCTGGCTACTGTGGCTGCTCTTCTCTTTCTCCGTTTCTGGTAGCCAGTGTGGTTGTTCATGAATGGAAGGATGTTGGGGTGGCAACAGGAGGAGGAATTGGTATTCTTGAAAAAGGATTGGCCTATTTGCTTACAAAGTTGTGGGGCTATTATGTCAGCTGTGGTAGCTGTGCTTCAAGACGTGGAGAATAGTCAGGCGCGGTGGCTCACTCCTGTAATCCTAGCACTTTGGGAGGCTGAGGTTGGTGGATCACTTGAGCCCAGGAGTCCAAGATGCCCGGGCAACATAGTAAAACCCAGTCTCTACCAAAAAAAAAAAAAAATTAGCAGGGTGTGGTGGAATGCACCTAGTCCCAGCTACCCTGGAGGCTGAGGTAGGAAGAGTGCTTGAGCCCAGGGGGTCAAGGCTGTGGTGAGCTGTGATTGTGTCACTGCACTCCAGCCTGGGTGACAGAGAGAAACCCTGTTTCAACACACACACACATACACACACACACACACACACGATGTGGGGAAGATTTTGAAAGCACCAAAGGAACAGAATGGATTCCATCTTGGGGTGAATTAAATCAGTTCATACTTTTTTTTTTTTTTTTTTGAGACAGAGTCTCACTCTGTCGCCCAGGCTGGAGCGCAGTGGTGCGATCTTGGCTCGCTGCAACCTCTGCCTCCCAGGCTCAAGCAATTCTGGTGCCTCAGCCTCCTGAGTAGTGTGTGCCACCATGCCCAGCTAATTTTTGTATTTTCAGTAGAGATGGGTTTTCACCACGTTGGCCAGGCTGGTCTTGAACTCCTGACCTCAGGTGATCCACCTGCCTCAGCCTCCTAAAGTGCTAGGATTACAGGCATGAGCCACTGCACCTGGGCCCAAAAGGAGAGCTATTTTTGAAACTAAAAATATAAGGACATAGTCTCAGGATAAAGAAGAGTTCTTGGGCCTTATGCGGTGGCTCACACCTGTAATCCCAGCACTTTGGGAGGTTGAGACAGGCAAATCACGAGGTCAGGAGTTCAAGACCAGCCTGACCAACATAGTGAAACCCCGTCTCTACTAAAAATACAAAAAATTAGCCAGGTGTCATGGTGGGCACCTGTAATCTCAGCTACTTGGGAGGCTGAGACAGGAGAATCGCTTGAACCTGGGAGGTGGAGTTTGCAGTGAGCTGAGATCGTGCCACTGCACTCCAAGTGCAAGACTCCGTCTCAAAAAAAAAAAAAGAAGCACTTTGCAAGGCCAAGGGAAGTGGGCAGATTGCTCGAGCCCAGGAACTTGAGACCAGCCTGGGCAACATGGCAAAACACCATCTCTACAAAAAATACAATAAAAAAAAAAAAAATTAGCCAGGCATGGTGGCCCATGCCTACAGTCCCAGCCACCTGGGAGTCTGGGGTGGGAGAATCACCTGAGCCCAGGAAGTTGAGACTGCAGTGAGCCATGATTGCACCACTGCACTCCAGCCTGGGCAACAGAGTGAGACCCTATCTCAAAAAAAATAAAAGAAGAGCTCCTTTTTTACCAGATGAAATTTAGACCAAATGAAATTTTACCAAATGAAATAATGTTCTCCCACATTATTCTTATTTTTAAAATTTCATGACAGATTAATAATAATGAAAAAATTATTTCCATATCATCACCAGTTTGGAGACCAGCATTTGGAACCACTAACAGTAGATAGTGCAAAATGGGTTGATAGGACAACCAGGGATAAAAACCGTGAGCCCATTGAAACATTATTCTGACCTATATGACATTTCTTCTGTCGTGAAAGCATGCTTGCATTCAGGTATAGATGAATAGCACGCAAAAATATTCCATAGACAGTTACTGGAAGACTGAAGACCAAAGAGGGCTCTCCACCAGAGGATGAGTGAGAGCTGAGGAAACATCGTGTTCTCAGCCTGACACATTCAGATAGTGCACTTGTGGCTCCCCTGCACTTATGTTCTTATTCGTGTGCTTTTAATGGGTCACCAGTTTCACCAGCAATAGCTCTTGCAATTGTGGCTTACCAGGGACCAGGAAGTGAAGCCACCCAAGCGTGACGCATCCAGGAGGCTGTCTGTGTGAGTGGTGACAAGGTGAGAAGAAAATGTGACAAGTGTGAAACCACAAGGAAATTCAGAGTTGGTTCCAAGGCTTAACCTTTGCATGAAGTTCCAGAAAGTTTTGGGAGTCTACGCAGTGACTAAGCTTCATGTGCCTTCTTAGGCAGCAGTGAGGAAAGAGATGAATGGGTGTTGCAAACTGAGGTGATCTAGTTCTCAGGGTTTACTTGCAGTCTTCCCACTTCCTTTTTTTTTTTTTTTTTTTAAATTAAGAGAAAGAGACAAGGTATTGCTCTGTCA
>NW_012115077.1:2747082-2758275 GCF_000951035.1 Colobus angolensis palliatus | reverse complement strand
CCCATCTCCACCTCCCAAAGTGCTGGGATTACAGGCTTGAGCCACCGCGCCCGGCCTCACACTGCATATTCTTTAAGTAGCATTAAAATGCTTCAATAAATCAACATGAAAAAGTTTCTGAATGATACATCCAAAACTGTTTATATATTAGAAAAGCAAGACAGTTGAAATGAATCAGTGTTATGTGATTAATGTGAGACTCCTAGTATCTGTATACATATACATCAAATAATGCTTTAAATATATTTTCTATGTCATTTCCCCACAGGTAATTATCTGTAATATCGGAGAAACTATGTTAGTGTACATTTTTTTAAAAATCACATACTCTCAGAAAAAATGGCAAATAAGTACAAAAAACCTTTTTACTCTGCATGGGTAGTCCCTCTACATACTGATCAAGGTTTCACACTGTGCCAGCCTATGCTCCCATATGGATGCCCCTCTCATTTTGCTTGAGCTCTGATACCATCAACAGGTCACCCTCATGCATGGATACCTTCCTCATTTGGCTCAGACTCTGACACTGCACGGAGTCACCACTACTACCGTACGTGGACACCTGTCTCATCCTGTGCAGGCTCCCACTCCTTGCACTCAAGCAGCCCTACAACATAGGTACCCTGCTTAGATTCTGACACCCCATGCTGGGCTGCACCCCAGTGTGGATGATGCCTTCTTAGGCTCTGACATCCTGTACTGGGTCACACCACCACCTGGATGTCCACCTTACTTTGCTTGGCAGCTCTGCTTCCTTATTCACATATGTAGGTCCTGTTTTGTAATATCTATCATTGTTTTGCCTTATTTCTAGATTTATATAGATTCAGACTTCATGATTAGCCTTATCAAATCATTCCCATTTTCTAGTTTTTCATTTGGAAATGTATTTTTTTTTTTTTTTGAGACAGAGTCTTGCTCTGTTGCCCAGGCTGGAGTACAGTGGTGCAGTCTCGGCTTACTGCAACCTCCATCTCCTGGGCTCCAGCAATTCTCCTGCCTCAACTTCCTGAGTAGTTGGGATTACAGGCATGTGCCACCGTGCCCAGCTAATTTTTGTATTTTTATTGGGGCGGAGTTTCACCTATGTTGGCCAGGCTGGTCACAAACTCCTGACCTCAGGTGATCTGCCCACCTTGGCCCCCCAGAGTGCTAGGATTACAGGCTTGAACCACCACACCCAGCCTAGAAATGTCTTAATTGGCTAGACTTTATCATCAGATAGCTTTTTCAACCCGTGTTTATATATGTCTTACCTGAAATAAGCCTTTGTCATTTGAGACTATTTTTTGATGATCTTATACACAAGTGGAAATTTAGCTGGGTATAAAATTCTTGGATCACACTCGTTTCTCCTTAGAACTCTGTAAACATTGTTCTGTCATCTTTTTGGCATGGACGATTATTGTCAATGAGTTTGAGCTCAGGTTTACATCTTCCTATTATAAGTGGCTTGTGTTTTCTGCCTAGATACCCATAAGATTATTCACTTAGTTCATGAAGTTTAGTCACTTCATGTAGCTGTGTCACATTTCTATTCCTCTGTGCTGTTTTTTTCTACAACACAGTGTATCTTTTAAATCTGTAGCTTCTGTTCTTCATTTCAGGAAAGTATACTTTTTCCTTTGAATATTATTCTCCACTTTGCTCTGCTGTCTGCCTAAAGGACATCAAGTATAAATATGGTGGATTTCTGTTGTGCTTTATGAATGTATATAATATCTGTGACTGAAAAATTCTATGTAGATGTAAGGATAATATTATTACAGGTTTGATCCAAATATGAGAATTTTAGTATTCTTTCTCAGTCTAGGTCTCAGATACTAAAAACTTTGTGAATGATCTTTATTTTTTGGTGTATGTGTGAGCACACACATGTGAATATGTAGAATATGATACAGTAGGCTAAGATCAGAAACAATATAGTAGTCAATTTATTTTCCAAGAGTTATAGTGAATAGACAATAATTAGAACTATTTTTTATTTAATGCTTAACTATACAAGGCAAGGACATAAGCACTTTGCATATATTTGCTCATTTAATTCTCACAATAACTATATAAAATAAGTGTTATTATGCCATCATTTAACAATAAGGGGACTAAATCTTAGAAGTGTTAAATAAATCTCCAGAGTTTCATTGCTACAAAATGGTAGAGTGGGTTTGGAGCCTGAGTTTCCCAAAGCAATGGCCACATATTAATCTACTGTATTCTCTCTCTTATTTGTCTTCTGCTATAGTTGGAAGTCCTGAGGGGAAAAACAAGTTGTGGATGCCTCCAAAAGGTATTCATATTTTAAGAAGTCAAAGCTGTTGGTTTCCATGAAGGCATGTTATCTTTACGGTAATGTACGTTAGATTGCAAAACATATGAACTTCTCTAAAAAGGAAGTTTTAGCAATTGTCATTCAGTTTTTTCTTTAAAAAAAAAAAACAAACACAAAAGCCTTCATGAATTTGCATGTCATCCCTGTACAGGGGCCATGATAATTTCTGTATCATCCCTATTTTAGTGTATGTGCTGCTGAAGCCAGCACCAATTTCTTTTTTTCAACTGGTCCATAGGTCCTTTCACTTAATGTTCCCAAAGGCACTAAAGTTCAACATGTTTAAAACAAAATTCTTTGTTTTGTTCCTCAATAACTTTGTATTTCTCTCGATTCAGTTACTGACACTTCCCTCTCCTCTGCTTTCTATGTGTCATTGGTTGTCAACATTTATTACTTCTGTCTTCTCATTATCTCATTCCATTGAGTCTGTTCCTTTCCATTCAAAATGTCACCACCTTAATTCAGCCTCTTATTAACACCGGCTTGGAATATTGTATTGCAGAAGTAACTGACTAGTCTTCTATCCTATCATCTTTTTGTTCTTTCTCTTCTTTTATCTCATACATAGGCTCAGACCTGTCTTCCTACAGCATTGGTCTCCAAACCCTTTTGAAAACACTCCCTGTCAATACAAATGCTTGAGCATGAATCTCTAGTATATTCATTTTAATTTATTGTATTGTATTTTTTGAGATCGAGTCTAACGCTGTCACCCGGGCTAGAGTGTAGTACCACAATCATGGCTCACTGCAGCCTTGACCTCCCCAGGCTCAGGTGATCCGCCAGCCTTAGCCTCGTGTGTAGCTGAGTCTATAAGCATGTGCCACCACACTCGGCTAATTTTTGTATTTTTATTTTAGAGAGGGGTCTCGACATGTTGCCCAGGTTGGTCTCAAACTCCTGGGCTCAAGCAATCTGCCCACCTTGGCCTCCCAAAGTGCTGGGATTACAGGCATAAGCTACCACGCCCAGCCCAATTTATTTATTTCTAAATGATGTCCACCTATGACTATGTATATATTGCATATATACATGTGTATTATATATTTATATATTGTATATATTAATATACATGTATATTATATATTATTTCTAAATGATGTCCACCTATAACATATATGTATAAACTGTACACAAGTATAGAAATTAAAAGGAGATAAAGAAGAAATGAATATTTTTAATTTAAATTTTTATCTTATATATTTGAGGTACAAAAACATTTTTGTTCTCCCTATAATTGAGTAAATTCCACTGTTTTTTAAAAAAAATGGCTTAACAATTTGTGATGAAATGATTCACAAGCATGTTTCTAACTTTAGTTTATTTTGAAAATAGGTTTTAATTGCCATCGTAGCTGAGAAATATATTCTCAAATTTACACAATGCCAAATGCACCACAAACACATTGCTAAATCCTAATATTCATTTCTATCCAGCAACTATGCAAAGTTTTTTTGAAATTCAGCCAATAAATCAACTGATGTCCAAAGTTATTTCTGCAAGCTAATTGAAAAGTATTGTAAACCTATGTCTGGAATATTAATAGACTAAAAGACTATTTCCAAGTTTTTGTAAAGCATGCAGATATAAATGTTTCATAAGTAATGATAAAGTTATATCATTTTCAGGAGTAAAAAAACATTGTAGCAATTGTGAATGGGAGCTCACTCATGATTTTGCTCTCTGTCTGTTATTGGTGTATAGGAACGCTTGTGATTTGATGAAGTTGCTTATCAGCTTAAGGAGATTTTGGGCTGAGACGATGGGGTTTTCTAAATATACAATCATGTCATCTGCAAACAGAGACAATTTGACTTCCAGACATCCATTTTCAAAATGGTTTCTTAATAAAAAAGAGTTCCTTTGCAAGAGCAGTTACTTTTCTATTCTTTTCTTTACTTTTTGAGACAAACTCTCTCTGTGACCCAGGCTGGAGTGCAGTAGCCCGATCATAGCTGGAGCTGTGTGTGATCATAGCTCAGCTGCTGCACTCACACTGTAACCTCAAACTCCTGGCTCGAGTGATCCTCCTGCCTCAGCTTCCTAAGTAGCTGGGACCACAGGTGCATACCACCAGGCCCAGCTAATTTTTAATTTTTTTGTAGAGATGAGTTCTTACTATGTTGCCTGGGCGGGTCTCAAACTCCTGGACTCAGGTGATCCTCCTGCCTTGGCCCCCCAAAACAGTGACTTTTCGTTCACTCTTAAACACCATTTTTTCCTTAAAGATCCTAATTAAATGTCTTTATTATTTTAATTGTATTATTATTAATTAGTTGATTGATTAGTTAACATCTCCTGGTAGCACAGTTTTGAAATTCATTTGTCATAATGGAAAAGGTCAGCAACTTTTGAACACTAGTCTTTTTGTAAGAGAAAAATTGTGCAGTTCACAGTTCACCTTTTTAAATTGACAATTCTTTTAAGTCCTTTACCCCACAATGGCCTATAATCCTGTTTGATACAATTGATTTTGATGGTCACTCTTCAACTCACTTTACAGTATTATAGATTCTGTGATTTATTAACACCGGGCTCTAACCAACTGAGCTAACCCGCCACCCAAGATTCTACTATCTAAAGTTTAAAGGTCTTGTTTTTTTTTTTTTTTTTTAAATAAAAATAGCCTAATGACACCCTGCAGCACACAAATTCCGCTTGGGAGATCTCTCTTACCATTTCTAACACTTGACTCATGTTCAGACAGATGTGGCTTCCAGCATCACTTGATATATTGGGTATCAGTAAAGTTTAATTATTTTAAAGAAAAATAAATATAAATTCTAATTTTTTTTCTGCAGCCCAGGGCAGCCAGCCCCTAATGAATTCCAAGAATTAGCGCACACCCCACTTTGGAGACCACTGTTATAAAGCATCGCTCTGATCCTTTTACTCTTTTGCCAGCAAACCCTTGTTATCCATTGCCCATTTATCCATTGATAAAGCCCATGTTCTCTTTTTCTCAATAACATGGTTGCCCCCAGCCCCCTGCTGCCTTCTCACTGGCACAGGTGAGCCCTTTGTACCAGCCACATTTGAGGCTTGGAGACTGGCCCCACTTCTGAACTTTGAGGGACTGACATTGGCAGCTCACTGTTGAACCTGAGACAGTCAGTCTTTCTGCTGTGTGCAGTTTGATTTTAGCATCTTAGTTCCCAGTTATGGGTTTCCTGCCTTGTACCCTCATTCTCCAGTGCTTGGGTTTGAGTACCAGACTGAATAATGATAATAATAATAGCAAAGACTAGAGAGCTTACTTGCCTACCATTGTTCTGAATGCTTTACATATATCAATGTATTGAATCCTCATAACTCTACAAAATAAACTATTAATAGCCCCATTTTACAGAAGATGAAACTGAGACACAGAGGTTACATAACTTCACCAAAGTCACTAACTATAAGTGGTGGAGATGAGTGGGTTTGACTCTAGGCAGCCTAACTTAAGAGCCTGTAACACCTGGCTGTTCTGGCCTGCCTCATGTCAACTTGCCATGGCTGATTATGGTAGGGCTGAAGAGGTATTTCTAAGCCTGTCAGCCAACAGCATCTCTAGCTTTTGGCCAAAAGCATGGCCAAGTTCAAAGTGATGCAGTGCTGCTTTGGGGTGGATCAGATACTCAACGTAAAAAACACTGGCACTGGTTGGGAGCTGACATATGAAAGATGACTGGGAGCTGTAGGTGGTTCAAAAGTTAGAGTAAAAAAGAGAGACTGGGACTGATTCCAAGGAAAAGGACCTGGTAGCCAAGAAGTAGACCGACAGAGGATATGAACATTAGCCACTAATTATTAATGCTTATTATGTCCCAAACGCTGTCCTATTTGCCTTATGTTCATTGTCCCTTTTACTCTCACAATGACCCTGTGAAAATGTGTCACCATTTTCTAGACAAAGAAACTGAAGCCAGGCATGGGTTCATGCCTGTAATCCCGGCACTTTGGGAGGCTGAGGCAGTTGGATCACTTGAGGTTAGGAATTCGAGACCAGCCTGGCCAACGTGGTGAAACCTCGTCTCTACTAAAAATACAGAAATTAGCTGGGCATGGTGGCGGATGCCTGTAATCCCAGCTACCTGGGAGGCTGAGGCAGGAGAATTGCTTGAACCCGGGAGGCGGAGGTTGCAGTGAGCCAAGATCGCGCCACTACATTCCAGTCTGGGTGATACAGCAAGACTCTATCTCAAAAAAAAAGAAAAAGAAGAGAAAAGAAAAAAGAAAAAGAAAAAAAAAGAAAAGAAAAAGAAACTGAAGCTCAGAAAATCTAAGTAATTTTCCTAAGCTCACATAATCAAATCAAGTGGTTCTGCTAGGATCTGAACCTTGGTATATCTGAATTATGCTTGGTGTGGAAAGGTGCTACAGTTATCAGCCTCTATAGAATTTCCATTAGTTTGTCCAAAGCCACTGATACGGTTTGGCTGTGCCCCCACCCAAATCTCAATTTAAATTGTATCTCCCAGAATTCCCAGGTGTTGGGGGAGGGGTCCAGTGGGAGGTAATTGAATCATGGGGGCCAGTCTCCCCCGTGCTAGTCTCGTAATAGTGAATAAGTCTCACAAGATCTGATGGGTTTATCAGGGGTTTCCACTTTTGCTTCCTCCTCATTTTCTCTTGCCGCGACCATGTAAGAAGTACCTTTTGCCTCCCACCATAATTCTGAGGCCTCCCCAGTTATGTGGAACTGTAAGTCCAACTAAACCTCTTTTTCTTCCCAGTATTGGGTATGTCTTTATCAGCAGCATGAAAACATACTAATACAGCCGCCCTAAATAGATATACAATTTAAGGAAAAGCAGTGTGTTAACTCTTAAACACAACTTCAGCACAAGACCTCCTTCCAACTACACTGCTGCATACTTGAACTGCCCTAGGCTTGTTCTAAAGGTGGGCTCTTAATGATAGATCTCTATACCTCCTCATCACTGAGAAGATCAAAGGGTAAGAAAGACAAGGGTGAAAATACATCTGCACTCTTCTTCCTCCAACTCCAATTGAGAGCAAGAGACACGAAGAATCAGGAATTGGTTATGGTGCCTAGTGGTGGCAGTGGTGGCAGAAACATCCATTTCTAGGGGCAACTTGAGTTTCTGCAATGGAGCAGTATTCAGTGTTTTTGGGCCCCCATTCCAAGCTGTGGCATTTAGTGGATCATCAGTAATGGCCTTCCTGGATGAGTTTATGGCAAATGTTTAGCCTGTGGTCTTGGTTGCTCCCAGGACCTTCTTGTTCTAATCCTTCACTGAACCTGTTTCTCTCTCCTCCTCCACAATATGTCATTAGTAAATTTCTTTCGTGCTTAAATAAGCTAGAGTCAGTTTCTGCTACTTCCAACTAGAAACTCTGACTGGACAATGATTAAATTTTCATTTTCATTATTACTATCACAGTGCATCATATTTCCAATTTAAGAAAAATGGACTAGTAGCTCAAAAGCAGTTCATTAAAATATTCATATAACGCACAGTTAATATAATGCTTAATGGTGAAAGATTGAAAGCTCCCTTAAAATCAGGAACAAACCAAGAATATTCACTTTCTTTGTTTTTTGTTTGTTTGTTTGTTTGAGATGGAGTCTTGCTCTCTCACAAGTACAGTGGCGCAATCTCAGCTCACTGCAACCACCACCTCCCTGGTTCAAGCGATTCTCCTGCCTCAGCCTCCTGAGTAGCTGGGACTACAGGCGCATGCCACTACACTTGGTTAGTTTTTGTATTTTTAGTAGAGACAGGGTTTCACCATGTTGGCCAGGATAGTCTCGATCTCCCGACCTTGTGATCCACCTGCCTCAGCCTCCCAAAGTGCTGGGATTACAGGTGTGAGCCACCGTGCCTGGCCAGAATGTTCACTTTCTATTAAACATTGTGCTGGATATTCCAGTCAGGTCAATCAGATAAGAAAAAAAGAAAGCCATCAAGATAGTAAAGAAAGAAAGAAGACTATCTCTATTTGTAGATGATAGGATTTACTTTTACATATAGAAAATCTTAAGGAATCCATTATAAACCTATTAAAACTAATAAACAAGTTCAGTAAGGTTGCCAGATATAAACGCAACTGCAAAAATTAATTGTATTTATATACACTAGCAAAGAACAATCCAAAAATGAAATTAAGAAAACAATTTCATTTATAATGGCATCAAAAAGGATAAACAAAATACTCAGGAATCAGTTTAACCAAAGAAGTGCAAGACTTGTACACTGAAAACTGTAAAACACTATTGAAAGAAATTAAAGAAAACCTAGACATCCCATGTTCATGGATCAGAAGACGTGATATTGTAAGATGCCAATACTTCAAATTGATCTACATATTTAATGCAATTCCTGTCAAAATACCAGCATCTTTTCTTGTAGAAATTGGTATACTAATCCTAATATCCATATGGAAATGCAAGAGACTCAGAAAAGCCAAAACAACCTTGAAAAAGAAGAACAAAGTTGAAGGATTCATGTTTCCTGATTTCAAAACCTAGTATAAAGTTACAGTAATCAAGAGAGTGTGCTAATAGCATATAGATAGACATATAGATCAATGGAATCGAATTGAGCATTCAGAAATAAACCCTACTATTTTTGGTCAATTGATTTTCAGCAAGGGTGCCAAGACCATTCAATGGGGGAAAGAATAGCCTTTTTAACAAATGGTGCTGGGTCAACTGGATATCCACAAGCAAAAAAAAAAAATGAATTTGGACTCCTATCTCACACCACAGGCAAAAATTAACACAAAATAAATTCTGGGCCAAGCACGGTGGCTCATGCTTGTAATCCCAGCACTTTAGTGGGCCAAGATGGGTGGATCACCTGAAGCCAGGAGTTCATGACCAGCCTGGCCAACATGGTGAAACCCGTCTCTACTAAAAATACAAAAATTAGCTGGGCATGGTGGCAGGCACCTGTAATCCCAACTACTCAGGAGGCTGAGGCAGGAGAATCACTTGAACCCAGGAGGCAGAGGTTGCAGTGAACCGAGATCACACCATTGCACTCCAGCTTGGGCCACAAGAGTGAGACTTCGTCTCAAAAAAAAAAAAAAAAAATCTGGTCATAAATAGAAGAGCTAAAACTATCAAATTCTTAGAGGAAAATATAACCTCAGATTAGGCAATGGTATCTTAGATATGACACCAGACGTATACATGACAAAAGGAAAAATAACTGTTAGCCTTCTTTACAATTGAAAATTGTGTTACAGGCCGGGCATGGTGGCTCACACCTGTAATCCCAGCACTTTGGGAGGCCGAGGTGGGTGGATTGCCTAAGGTCAGGAGTTCAAGACCAGCCTGGCCAACATGGTGAAACTGCATCTCTATTAAAACACACACACACACACACAAATTAGCTGGGCATGATAGCGGGTGCCTGTAATCCCAGCAATTCAGGAGACTGAGGCAGGAGAATGGCTTGAGCCCGGGAGGTGGAGGTTGCAGTGAGTCGAGATTGCACCACTGCACTTAAGCCTGGGGAACTGAGCAGGACTCTGTTTCCAAAAAAAAAAAAAAAATTGTGCTACAAAGACTCTCTCAGGCTAGGTGTGGGAGTTCATGCCTGTAATCCCAGCACTTTGGGAAAGCCAGGCTGGAGGATCCCTTGAGCCCAAGAGTTTCAGAACAGCCTGAGCAACACAGGGGCACCCCTATCTCAACCAAAAAAAATTAAAAGTTAGCTGGGCATGGTGGTGCATGTCTGTGATCTCAGCTACTGGGGGTTGGGGGATGGGCGGTGCTGTCTGAGGTGAGAGGGTCATTTGAACCCAGGAGGTCGAGGCTGCAGTGAGTCATAATCATGCCACTACACTCCAGCCTGGGTGACAGAGCAAGACCTGTTTCAAAGGACACTATCAAGAAAATGAAAAGAAAAGACAATCCACAAAATGAAAGGAAACATTTGCAAATCATATATCTAATGAGTGATTTGTATTTAAAATACATAAAGATTCTTACAACTCAACAATTAAAAAAAAAACTAAAAATGGACAAAAGATTTGAATGGACATTTTTCCAAAGAAGATGTACAAGTGGCCAAGCAGCACATGAAAAGATGTTCAATGTTATTACATATTAGGGAAATACAAATGAAAACCTCAACAAGATTGCTAAAGGGTGTGAGGTTTCTCTTGTGGATGATGAAAATATTCTAAAATTGATTGTGATGACGTTGTACAACTGTGAATGTAGTAAAAACCATTTAATTGTATACTTTAAATGGGTAAATTGTATCTCAGTATGTAGGTAAATTATATCTCAATAAAACTGTACCAAAAAAAAAACCCTCACAGTGAGACAACACTTTACATTTACAAGGATGGCTAAAATAGAAGAGACAATAACAAGTGTTGATGAAAATATGGACAAATTGTAACCCTTGTACATTGCTGATGGAATTGTTAATGGTGCAATCACTATGGAAAACAAGCTAGGTGTTCTTCAAAATGTTAAACGCAGAGTTACTATATGACCCAGCAATTGCACTCATAGATATACACCCAAGAGAAATGAAAACACATGTCCACAAAAAAACTTGTACATGAATGTTCATAGTAGCATTACTCAAAAGAGCCAAAACTGGAAGCAATACAAACATCCAGGATGCACAAATTAACAAAAATGTGTTATATCCATACACTGAACAATATTAGGCCATAAAAAGGAAGGAAGTCACATACTGCAATATGGATGAATTTTGAAATCATCATGCTAAGTTAAAGAGGTCAGATAGAGGCCAGGAGCTGTGGCTCACGTCTGTAATCCCAACACTTTGGGAGGCTGAGTTGGGCAGATCACAAGGTCAGGAGTTCAACACCAGCCTGGCCAATACAGTGAAACCCCATCTCTACTAAAAATACAAAAATTAGCC
>NW_012115077.1:2716881-2746595 GCF_000951035.1 Colobus angolensis palliatus | reverse complement strand
GACCACTTATTGTGTGACTACATTTAAATGAAATGTCCAGAAGTCCAGAATAAGCAAATCCATAGAAACAGAAAGGAGATTAGTAATTGCCAACTGTAAGGCAGAAGGAGAAATAGGGAGCGAATGCTTAGGGATGCAGAGTTTCTTTGTGTGGGGATGAAAACGTTCTAACACTAGTCAGGATGCTTGCACAATTCTGTCAATATACTAGAAACCACAGAATTGTACTCTTTAGAAGGGTAAATTTTATGTATCTTAAATCCATTAAAGCTTTTTTAAAAATCATGAACATAGGAATATAAATACCACAAATCATAACAGTATTATAAAGTTAAATAGTGACCAGGTGCAGTGGCTAACACCTGTAATCCCAACAGTTTGGGAGGCCAAGGTAGGAGGATCACTTGAGGCCAGGAGTCTGAGACCAGCCTCGGAAACACAGCAAGACTCCATCTCTTAAAAAAAAAAAAAAAAAAAAAGCAGTACATGCCTGTTGTCCTGCCTCCTCAGGAGGCTGAGGAAAGAGAATCCCTCGAGTCCAAGAGTTCCAGGCTGCACTGAGCTATGATCAAGCCACTGCCCTCTAGCCTGGGCAAAGGAGTGAGACCCTGTCTCAAAAGAACAAAAGTTGTCTGGGCACAGTGGCTCACGCCTGTAATCCCAGCACTTTGGGAGGCGGAGGCGGGTGGATCACTTGAGGCCAGGAAGACCAGCCTGGCCAACATGGCGACACCCTGCCTCTACTAAAAATACATAAATTAGCCAGGTGTGATGGCTCTGTAATCCCAGCTACTCTTGGGGCTGAGGCATGAGAATCGCTTGAACCTGGGAGGTGGAGGTTGCAGTGAGCCGAGATCACACCATTGCACTGCAGCCTGGGCTACAGGGTGAGACTCTGTCTCCAAAAAAAAAAAAAGGTCGAATAGCGAACAGGACTCTACTTAAACTATAGTGTGACCCTGTATGTGATAGGATAAGCCTCTGAAAATATGATTATTTTACATAAATAGTCCAAAAATAACACTATAGTAGTAAAAGGGATGATGAGTGTCCAAAAATTGAATTTTACTGTGTGTGATGGTTAATTTTAATGTCAACTTGACTGGGCTAACAAATGCCCAGATAGCTGGTAAAACATAATTTCTGGGTGTGTCTGTAAAGTGTGTCTGGAAGAGATTAGCATTTGAATCAGCAGATTGAGTAAAGATCTGTCCTCGCTAATTCAGTGGGTATCATCTAACCCATTGAAAGCCGAAGTAGAACAAAAAGGTGGAGGGAGGACAAATTCTCTGTTTGAGCTGGAACATACATCTCACCTCTCCTTGGACATCAGCACTCACGGTTCTCAGGTCTCTGGACTTGGACCAGGGCTTTATACCATCAGCTCCCTGATTTTCAGGACTTCAGACTTGGGATGAATTACACACCAGCTTTCTTGGTTCTCCAACTTGGATCTCCAAATGACACATCATGGGACTTTTTGGCCTCCATCATCACATGAACCAATTCCTATAATAAGTCTCTTCATTCACAGATAGAGATAGAGAGACAGAGACAGGGCGAGAGAGAGATCCTGTTGGTTCTGTTTCTCTGGAACCCTGACTGACACACTGGGCTAGCAACATATTCATCTCTACTTCTCAGTGTATTGTTTGTTTGTTTGTTTGTTTGAGATGAAGTCTCATTCATTCTGTCACTTAGGATGAAGTGCAGTGGCACGATTTCAGCTCATTGCAACCTCCGCCTCCCGGGTGGAAAGGATTCTCCTGCCTCAGCCTCCTGAGTGACTGGGATTACAGGTGTGCATTACCACATGTGGCTGATTTTTTCATTTGTAGTAGAGACAGTGTTTCACTGTGTTAGCCAGGCTGGTGTCGAACTCCTGGCCTCAAGTGATCTGCCTGCTTCGCCTCCAAAAGTGCTGGGATTACAGGTGTGAGCCCGGCCGCTCAGTGTATTGTTTATTATGAACTTGTTCATAAGCCACCCGTTCTTTTTAGTGTCTTTTTTTGAGATGGAGTCTCGTTCTGTCACCCAGGCTGGAGTGCAGTGATGTGATCTGGGCTCACTGCAACCTCCGCCTCCCAGGTTCAAGCAATTCTCTGCCTCAGCCTCCCAAGTAACTGGGATTACAGGCTCTCCCCACCATGCCTGGCTATTTTTGTATTTTTAGTAGAGATGGGATTTCACCATGTTGGCCAGGCTGGTCTTGAACTCCTGACCTCGTGATCCACCTGCCTCAGCCTCCCAAAGTGCTGGGATTACAGGCATGAGCCACCACACCTGGCTGCTCAGTGTATTGTTTATAATGAACTTGTTCATAAGCCACCCATCCTTTTATAGTGTCACTTTCAAACAAAATATGGGCACCTCTCCGAAAAGCAATGAATTTTTTTCCTAGAATAAGAACAAAATAATACTTTTCAAACTGAAAATTTTATATCTAGAGGCAAAGACAAGACCAAAACTATAGCCACATCACTGATATCTATATTTCTTTAGCAAAACAAAGCTACAAATCACTCTAGTGCTAAAAAAGTATAAATCTATTTACAAAGCTAATGACACGTTTTATGCTTGAAGAGAAAGCAGACAGAAGTTCTTTATCTGGTGACAGTCTAGGCTGTTATAAAAATTCAGCGACACACAATGTGAAAGCGTCTAAGAACATACTGAATGAAACCAAACTCTGTTTAGCCTGTACTCTCACTCAGTAGTCAACACAGAAAACGTCTCTGACCAAATGTGGGTTTCCCCACTAATAAGCAGGCAATCAATTCTGCAGCAGACACCAGCTGAGTGTCCTCTAATTCAATTCAAACCTGGAGAGATAGCATCAGATCCCATAGATTGAGAGCTCAGTCCCTAAACCAGCCCCCCATTTCAGATGCCAATTGCAAGCCCCACATTGTTTTATCTGTGCTTCTGACAGACTGCCTATAAATCAGTATTTCCGCCGTCCTCTCCTGGGGTTAGAATAATGTGTTAGAGTAGCTCACAGAACTCAGGGAAACACATTTACTGGTTGATAAAAGGACATTACAAAGGGTACTAATGAATACCAGGTGAAGAGATGCATAGGGTAAGGTTTGGGGGAGTGGGTACAGAGCTTCCATGTCCTCTCTGGGCACCATCCTCTAGGAACCTGCACACGTTCAGCTATCCAGAAGCCCTCCAAACTCTGTCCTTTGGGGTTTTTATGGAAGCTTCATTAGGTCGGCATGATTGATGAGATTATTGGCCATTGGTAATCAACTTAACCTCCAACCCCGTCTCCTCCCTGCAGGTTGGGAGGTGGGGCTGAAAAGTCCCAACCCTCTAATCCTCCCTTGGTCTTTCTGGTGATCAGCCCCCAACCTGAAGCTACCAAGTGGCTGCCAGTCACCAGTTATCTCATTAGCATACAAGAAGACACATCACTTTGGAGAGTCCAAGGATTGTAGGAGATGTATGCCAGGAAAGGGGATGACCATATATTTCATAACCTCACAAGGAGCAATTACTATTGTGTGTACATCCTAGAAGATACTTCCCTTCACATAAGAAGGAAACAGCTGATATGCTGAGCATAAGTCAGTCTTTGGGATGTGTGTCCCACATATATGAGAGAAAAGTATACAATAATGCTTCATTCTATTTATCATTGCAGACTCATGCTATGGGAGAAGAGATTTTTCATCTATAACAATTAAAATGTATGTTGGAGTCAGTACTGATGGAACCCTGGCCATGTGTTCAGCAAAGAAGGGTGTTAGTAACCCTAACATTCCTAGTTAGGAATAAAAGTTTGTGCCTGAATGCCAATCACACACTGCTTCACTCACAGAGAGCAACTGCCTTGACCTTGAACCAGGGTTGAAGTTTGCAAATATGATCAGTACACAACCACTAAATGACTTTACAGAATGTTGTGAGAGGAAACAGGCAGTGAGCACAAAATTCTGCTTTTCCCCTTGGACGCATGCTACCAGAACACTCTCACAAATTTTTTCAATAAAGGAAGTGACTTACAGTACTTCTTTGTAGACACTCATAATGCTTGTAAAGATGTTTCTCTACTTTCGCGTGAGTTATCTCAGCTCTGTAGTCACATTCCTGCATGATTTGAACCTATTACTTCAGGACTGATTGAACAATGAATGAATTTTAAAAGTCAAGAATGAGAATAAACTAGCAGAATTTTTTTAAGAAGATATGAATCTGTATTAGTTATGTATTGCTGTGTAACAGAGTATCCCAAAACTAAGAAGTTGAAAGCAAATGTTTATCATCTCATGATGTTTGTGGGTTTGGAATCTGGGTACAGGTTATTAGTTGGGTGACTCTGGCTCAGGATTCCTCATGAGGTTGTGATCAAGCCGTCAGCTGAGGCTGCATCATTTCAAGGCTTGACAGGAGGAAGATCCATTTCCCAGCTCACTCAGGTGGCCGTCTGCTGTCTTTCCTCAACGTTGTCTGGAGAAGTCAGTTCCTTGCCAAGTGGGCCTCACAACTTGGCAGCTGGCGTCTCCCAGAGCAAGTGAGCCAGAAAGCAAGAGAAAACACAGTCTTTTTGTGACCTCATGTCAGAACTGATAGCCTATCACTTCTGCCCCATTCTGTTTGTCAGAAATGAGTCACTAGGTCCAGCCCACACATAAGGGGAGGAGTTTACCTCTAGGGCATAAATATTAGGAAGCGAGGATCGCTGGGGCTCTCTCAGAGTTGGCCTCACACAGTATCCATATACTTTTGTGGACCAGGTGAACTAAGATTCAACAGGTCTTAGTCAGTGAAGCTTTCAAAGGCCCCTCCATCCGGCATGGCCTGCATCCTCAGTGTTCTGTGATGCAGTAGACAGAACTTGACCAGCCATGTTAGGTGTTAGGTGATGAGTGCAAGGCTGGGCTCTGTGGTTCATGCCTGTAATCCCAGCACTTTGGGAGGCTGAGGCAGGAGGATCACTTATGCCTAGGAATTGAAGGCTGCAATTAGCTATGATCACACACTGTACTCCATCCTGAGTGACAGAGTGAGATCCTGTCTCTAAAAAATTAAAAATAAAAAAAAAGAGATGGATACAGGGCCTAAGTAAGCTGGATTGTGACTTAAAAGTCTGGTGTCCTCAGGTACACATCTACTACAAAGCTGGTGGATTCCCCTGGCCTTTTTCAGCTGGCGTGGCTGTAAGCTTGTTTTTCCTTCCATGGTCGGGACAAATGTTGCCATACCAGTCCTGGGCTGACTATCTCTGGATTTCCTAAGTATAAGAGAGAAAATATATTGTCATTTTTGTTTAAGCCATTTCTACATTTTTCTGCTATGCCTAACTGAATGTAATCCTAACTAACGATGTGGCTTTGTTCAAGTCCAAACCCTAAACTTATGCGATTCAAATCTAGTCTTGCTGTGGCCTGAGCTGCCCCACTACTTCCTCCTAGATGATGCTTCTAATGGGGGACGTATTGTCTCTAAGTGTAGGACAAAAGTTATGGCAAACATTGCCAGGTTTCCACTGATAGTGGGTAAGGACCAGGATGTGTTAATGGACTGAGTCCAGAGTATGTTGCAATTTGCAGACAGCTGTATGCTTCCGCTGAACCACAGGGATGGCCCTAGAGTGGGGCAGGGGCTAGTCCTCTGGTTCCTCTTCAGGTAACAGGACGAGCAAAAGGTGGTGGGGCCCTGATCTAAGTTCTCCTGCCATCTGCCCTGGCTGCTGCCTAAGTCCAAAGGCCTGACAGGTACAAGACCTGTACATCAAATCCCCCTCTGACTGAGATCCACAGATCCAGCAGATAGCTTTAAAAACAAGGAGTAGGAGTGGCCAGGGATGAGGAAGTGCAGATGAAAGACAAATGAGTTCTGAAAGTAGGCAGGGAATGGACACAAACAAAAAAATCTATATAGGCTGGTGCAAGTGCAGTGGTGTTTACAACAAATCGATCAAGACCAGTTACAGATTTCTTTGTTCCTTCCCTACTCCCATTGATTCACTTGACTGGCCTTAAAAAAAAATCTGTATAAAGCACCAATGTGGACAGTGTTTGCGTTGTGTGTGCAATGCCAGCCAGAGGCCCTGGGAAAACAAAGGCCGTGACTGTTTTCTTTCACTGCCTCTGCTCCGCAGTGTCAGTGACTTTATCTAGTGAAACCCATACCCGGGCTTACTCCAGGGCTGTGCTCAGCTCCCACTCTCCTTTTCATAGCGTGCCAAGAAAATCACTTGCCTCAGGGGACCCATGGGGCATTTCCACGGTATTTTATAGCAGTGGAGAACCAAGGGTATCCACCAATTTCTTAGACCCAAAGTATTCCTATTGTAAAATATATTCCCTGCCTTCTGGGAAGGGCAGGAATTCACCTTAGAGAACAAGAAATTGTCAGCAAAAAAATCTGTACTGTGGATGTTTTTTCAAATGCTTCTGAACTAACTTTAACTTTAATTTGACACACTAGCTAGGACTCACTCCATTAACTTCAGTCTAATTTCGTTTAGTAGATTCAGGCCCAAGAATGCTTCTAGTTCAAAATCCATATTTCCCAATATTAGGCAGAAGGGCACTCACTAGGCAAGAAATGGTCAATGTGGGAGGCTCAGTATGGAGTGGAAGGTCATGGACCCTCAAGTTAGACATCCCTGTAATGAAGTCAAGACTTCCACACTGAAGTCCAAAGATATTATCTGTAGTTGTGGAACAGAAAACAAAGGTGTATGAGCATTACTTATAGTTACAAAGGTGTAGCTGAGGCATTTAAAATACTGATAAAACCTTAATGGACAGCAGTTGGAGAGGTAAAAGGAAAATGTTAGGGTACTAGATCCTCATCTTTCATAGCAGGAGGTCAATTAATAAATCAAGAAGTGATGTTATACAGGCAAGGCATGGTGGCTCATGCCTGTAATCCCAGTATTTTGGGAGGCTGAGGTGGGCAGATCACTTGGAGCCAGGAGTTTGAGACCAGCCTGGCCAACATGGCGAAACCGCATCTCTACTAAAAATACAAAAAAGTACAAAAATACAAAAATACAAAAAAGTAGTTGGGTGTATTTTTACCCCAACTACTCTGCAACATACTCTGGACACAGTCCATTAACAATTGAGTTGGTCTCAAACTCCTGGCTCCAAGTGATCTGCCCACCTCAGCCTCCCAAAATACTGGGATTACAGGCATGAGCCACCATGCCTTGCCTGTATAACATCACTTCTTGATTTATTAATTGACCTCCTGCTATGAAAGATGAGGATCTAGTACCCTAACATTTTCCTTTTACCTCTCCAACTGCTGTCCATTAAGGTTTTATCGGTATTTTAAATGCCTCAGCTACACCTTTGTAACTATAAGTAATGCTCATACACCTTTGTTTTCTGTTCCACAACTACAGATAATATCTTTGGACTTCAGTGTGGAAGTCTTGACTTCATTACAGGGATGTCTAACTTGAGGATCCATGACCTTCCACTGGTGGTGGCATGCACCTGTAATCCCAGGTACTTGGGAGGCTGAGGCATGAGAAACGCTTAACCTGGAAGGCAGAGGTTGCAGTGAGCCAAGATTGCACCACTGTACTCCAGCCTGGGTGACAGAGCAAGACTCTGTCTCAAAAAAGGAAAAAACGAAATGATGAGTTTTCTTTAAAAACAAACATTTATGATGTGCCAAGCACTGTTCTAGACATTGAGGCTATAGCCAAAAAATAAACAAAACAAAGTTGTTGCACTCCTTCTTCTAGTAATAAGCTGATTGGTGAAATATAACACTATTAAGGTGACTAACAGAAGAACTAGTTAAAAGTCTTAAAATAATTATCTTGGGGAGCAAACTTAGGGGAAGGAAGAGGGAGACAGAAACAGGACAAAGGATTGTGGATTGTTTTTCCCAACAAGCCCTGCTATTCTATTTGATTTTTTAAAATTTGATTTAAATTATTAACAAGCTATTCTACTACCTACTAGTTGTATGTCCTTAAATAGATTAGGGAAATTCCCTGGGCTTTAGTTCTTTCATCTGGAAATTGGGGATAATAATGTCTCCCTCAAAGACTATTCATAGGCTGGGCACAGTGACTCACTCGTGTAATCCAAGCAGTTTGGGAGGCCAAGACAGGAGGATCACTTGAGGTCAGGAGTTAGAGACCAGCCTGGCCAACATGGTGAAAGTCCGTCTCTGCCAAAAATACAAAAATTAGCCAGGCGTGGTGGTGTGCACCTGTAATCCCAGCTACTCGGGAAGCTGAGGTATCAGAATGGCTTGAACCTGGGAGGTGGAGGTTGCAGTGAGCTGAGATCGTGCCATTGCACTCCAGCCTAGGTGACAGAGTGAGACTCCATCTCAAAAAAAAAAAAAAAAAAAAAAATTAAAGACTGAAGTAGACACACAAATGTCAGTCCCTCCCTGATGTTTCTCATGTCATATTTTTCAGCTCAAGTTTTTCAGGCTGAGAAGTGACATCCATTGTTGAGTCTGGCCTCAGCAAGTCACACAACATTTTGGGACCTGTTCCTGTTCATCTGACACAAAGATGCTCAGATGCTCATCTCAAATTTCTCCATTTGCAAGAGGAACAGGTGTAGGTTGGTGAGAACTCAGGGAGGCCTTTGAACTTCTTGAGAGAACACTGGCCACATCTTAACGTGGTTTCGTTTTGGAGGAGACCATGCAATTGTTGTATTATTGTCTTTGCTTTTCACTTGGGGATATAAAGGATAATCTACTGGCCTGACTCTATTATTGCCTCAGAAGGTTTCACAGTTAGGTACTTAATCCCTGAAATACTGAGGGTCTCATGATGTAAGGGAAAGAACAATTATGAATTCAAGAAAGAGAGAGATCACCGTCTGAGATCAGGATGTTAATGGTAGGAAAACACTAAAGCTGTCAGCATGACAGAGCAGGGAGGGCTGCTGAGATCCAAGCTGGCTACAAAGGGAAAGTGTGCATATGTGATTCTTTTTGTGTTTATGCATACACATAAATATGCAGGAGAAGTGCTTGCAGGTTCTGTGCTCTCTCTCTCTCTCTCTCTCTCTGTGTGTGTGTGTGCGCGTGCCCGTGTGTGTATGTTAGTGGTGAGGTTCAGGCAATGACGTGCTGGTAAAGGGTTAACAACCAGTAGTGGGGACAGCCCCGATTTTTAGCAATTGCCAACTTCAATGGTGTAAATACTCCCACTGTGGCTTTCAAGCTATCAAGTTGAAGTCACTGAGTGTAGAGCTGGGAAGAGACACAGAGTCAGCTCCCACCAGTCAATGCAAGCCAGTTCCAGAAGATTGCTGGTTGCAGGTTTCCAGCACTGCCCTCTTTCAGAAACGGAAAACTTCCCAGCTCCTTCCACTCCTCTGCTTCTAAAGGTGTGGATATTGCTTTTGCTTTTAGTCCAGAATCCATTCATATCTCCCAAACAGAATTGCTATTTCCACCTTGTTTATTTACTCCTTTGTAAAGTTCATAGGTTATCACAACTCATAGAAATTCTGTAACTGGGCTGGGTGTGGTGGCTCACACCTGTAATCCTAGCACTTTCACAGGCCAAGGCGGGCAGATCGCCTGAGGCCAGGAGTTCGAGAACAGCCTGGGCAATATGGTGAAACCCCATATCTACTGAAAATACAAAAATTAGCTGGGCATGGTGATATGTGCCTATAATCCCAGCTATTCAGGAGGCTGAGCCACAAGAATCCCTTGAACCGGGGAGGTGGAGGCTGCAGTGAGCCAAGATTGCACCACTGCACTTCAGAGCAGACTCTGTCTCAAAAAAAAAAAAAAATTCTGGAACAACAGTGTGGTTTCCCCCCTCAAAATCTACACAATTGTTGGCAAGACCATTTGTTTATTCAGAAAGCAGTGAACAGGATGCTACAGAGCTGTCAGTGAACCACCCTGCTTCTAAAGATTTGGCAAACTCCTACTGGCTCAGGAAAGCTCCCAGCAGGCAAGAAGAGGGGGCTCCTTCACGTCTGGTGCTCCCACAATTTCAGTTCTTTGGAAATCAAATGACTACCTTGTTCTTTGGCCCATGTATGGAGCTCTTTCTCATCCCACAGGAAATCCTCTCTTACTAGTTTCGAGGGGGGCTTCCCTTTGAAACTCTCCCCATTCTCTTTTCTCTTCTCTGAAATCCTGTAACCTAGAGCCAGAGAGGACTAGATCCAAGCCGTATGTGGCCTGATGGTTTTATACTTGACGGTGGTGGTGGTGGGGGAGTTCCTTTAAGGAAAAAACCCACAAAATTAAAAATACAAAGTGACTAAGGTCAGGGCCTTTAGAACCGGCCTATGCAAATAAGGGTCCCTGAAGGCGAAGCTTCATTAGCTTCCAGTAAACATGCCCCTGGAGCCAGACTACACTCCAAAGGAAATTGGACATTTGCCTGATGACGGTGGGTGGTGGAATGTCCTGTGTGTTTTTCCTTTTGGATGAGGAGGAAGCTTTAGAACCCTGCTGTGTTCCCACTTGAAAACCCTGTCTTCAAGACTGATCCTGGAGGACATCACCCGCCTTCTTCAGAGAGATCCATTTTATTCTGTATTGCTCCTGCTGTGTCACACGGCCACTCCCGGCCACTCCCGGACTGCCTGGTATGAAATAGACCAGTTAAGTCTGTAACAGACAGAGCCCTCCTCCCAGGAAATATCTTCTCTAACCCCTAGCAGTCTAACTTCAAAATCACTATGTATGAAAAGGGACCTCTAGTGGTCAATTGCAAAGGTCACAAAGGTCACATCTCTGCTACCTTCTACCTATTATCGTACAGGTGTTCCTGCTGTCAGCTCTGGGTCAGTCCCAATAGGTGGAGGAAGTGGAGGAATTAAACACCGACAGATAGTTTCCTGCTTGCTATCAGTCTGGAGGCAGGAAGCTTTGGGGGAAAGGGCACTGGTTTTGGGAGCATTCTCACTTGGGTTACTCTTTTATTAGTTTTACCATCTTAACCCTGAGAGCTGGCTATGCCTTAGTTTCCTCACCTGTAAAATGGTGATTCGTCATAGGCACTTTCTAGGTGGATGTGAGGATTGAATGGTAGAATATGTGTAAAGGGCTCAGCATACAATAGGTATCTGGTTAAAGTTGGTTATCCTGGCTGGATGTGGTGACTCACACCTGTAATCCCAGCACTTTGGGAGGCCGAGGTGGGCGGATCACCTGAAGTCAGGAGTTCAAGACCAGTCTGGCCAACATGGCGAAACCCCGTCTCTACAAAAATTAGCCAGGTGTGGTGGGCATCTGTAATCCCAGCTACTCGGGAGGCTGAGGCAGAAGAATCACTTGAACCCAGGAGGCAGAGGTTGCAGTGAGCTGAGATTGCACCACTGCACTCCAGCCTGCGTGACAGAGCAGGACTCTCTCTCAATAAATAAATAAATAAATAGATAAATAAATAAATAAAAAGTTACTTCTCTGACTCCTGCCTTCAAATGAAAAATTCATGGAGGGCAAAGAAGGAAGGAAAATACAGGGCAGTTCAGAGGAGTTTTTGTTTTTGATATAGGTAGGTTGTAGAGCACAGGATGATGTCTTAGTCCACTCAGGCTAAGACGAAAGACCATCTCCCCAGAAAAATACACATATGCGCGTGCGCGCGCGCACACACACACACACACACACACACACACACAGTTTTGCCTACAATTCCAGCGGTTTCATTGACACTCTAAAGCTCATCCATAGTAATTCAAGAAGCCAACTTTTAAAACTCTGAAGTTAGACACTTGGAAAAAGATGCCATGTGGCCGCCAAGAGTCTTGAAAGAATTCCAATCCCTGCTCTGCCACTAAATAGCTGTGTTACTTTGGACAAGTCCCTTTACTTCCCTGAACTTCATTTCTTCATGTACCAAAAAAGGGAGAAGACAGATGGAGAACTGCCAGATAAAAGACAGGATGCCTTGTTAGATTTGACTTCCAGAGAAACATGATGTTTTAACATATAAGTCTTTTTTTTTTTTTTTTTTGAGACAGAGTCTCGCTCTGTCACCCAGGCTGGAGTGCAGTGGCCAGATCTCAGCTCACTGCAAGCTCCGCCTCCCGGGTTCACGCCATTCTCCTGCCTCAGCCTCCCAAGTAGCTGGAACTACAGGCGCCGCCACCTCGCCCGGCTAGTTTTTTGTATTTTTAGTAGAGACGGGGTTTCACCATGTTAGGATGGTCTCGATCTCCTGACCTCGTGATCTGCCCGTCTCGGCCTCCCAAAGTGCTGGGATTACAGGCTTGAGCCACCGCACCCGGCCTAACACATAAGTCTTAAAATATTGGTTTGTGATGAATTAGCACATAGTAGTTACCTAGGACATACTAAAAAGATATTTGTTAGTTAGTTACTTGAAATTCAAATTTAACTGAGTGCCCTGTATTTTTATTTGCTAAATCTGGCAACCCTATTCAGATAGCCCTTCAGGTATTGCTTTAAGGTTTAAGATTTCTGGTGATGGAGGAATCCTAATAATGGGGAATGAGAGGTTGGAGAATCACTGATTGTCACTTAAGCTATGACCAGGCCAGGTGTGGTGGCTCACATTTGTGATCCTAGTACTTTGGGAGGCTGAGGAGGGAGGATCACTTGAGGTCAGAAGTTCAAGACCAGCCTGGGCTGGAGAAACCCTGTCTCTACCAAAAATACAAAAATTAGCTGGGCGTGGTGGTGCATACCTGTAATCCCAGTTACTCGGGAGACTGAGGAAGGAGAGTCACTTGAACCCGGGAGGCAGAGGTTGCAGTGGGCTGAGATCGCACAATTGCACTCCAACCTGCGTGACAGAGCAAGATCCCATCTCAAAAAAAAAAAAAAAGAAGCTACGTCCAATTTTAAGCAGTCTAGAGAATGCTGTGTTGGATTCTGGATGGAAAAGGCAACACATTAGGTCCCTGTGTTGCTAAAGAACCACTCTATTGGCTGGGTGCAGTGGCTTATGCCTGTAATCCCAGCACTTTGGAAGGCCGAGGGGGGTGGATCACAAGGTCAGGAGTTCAAGACCAGCCTGGACAACATGGTGAAACCCCGTCTCTACTAAAAATATAAAAATTAGCCAGGCATGGTGGTGGGCACCTGTAATCACACCTACTTGGGAGGCTGAGGCAGAGAATGGTTTGAACCCGGGAGGCAGAGGTTGCAGTGAGCCGAGATCATGCCACTGCACTCCAGCCTGGGCAACAGAGCGAAACTCTGTCTCAAAAAAAAAAAAAAAAAAAAAGAGAGAAAAATCATTGCTAGGCTATGCCTGTCAGATTTCTAGTTTTTCTGTCACTTTAAAACCATCAGTGGCATTCCCAGTGACCTGGCCAGATGACCCTGCTGGCCCCCGGGCCCTCTAGCCATTTCCTGAGTTGCTGTCTCTGTGACTAAGTTTGGTCACAGCTCAAAAGCTGTGGGATGGCAGTGCTCAGTGACCGCTGCCCTACCCTGCAGGTCTTTCCCACATTCTGGTTGGTTGTTTCTGTCTCCTGTTCTTCATTCCCATACAACAGAAAGTACTGTGAGGCCTGTGAACCCATCCAGCCAGCCTCCCATAAGGCAGCCCTGTGCACGCATCCCCTTCCAGGGCAGAGCACTCAACTTGTACCTTGAATTTGACTCCATGGTTCTCGAAAGGAGATTCACAAACCGCTGTACAGAGTCTCTTGGAAGGCTTGTTAAAGATGAAATTTCTAAGTCTCATCAGGACTGAGGAAGGAAAGGTACTGCAGCCTCCCCCAGGTGATTCTAATACTTGCCTTAATCAGAGAGTCATGGACTCCCTTGTCTGTTACCCTTCTAGAAGTAGCTGGGCCTTGGGGGTGGGAAGCAGATTGTCTTTTTTTTTTATTGTTTTGAAACAGGATCTCGCTCTTTCACCCAGGCCGTAGTGCAGTGGTGCGATCACGCTCACTGCAGCCTTAACCTCCCGGGCTCAATCCATCTTCCCATCTCAGCCTCCCAAGTAGCTGGGACTACATGCCACTATGCCTGGCTAAGTTTTGTAATTTTTTTATTTTTTATTTTTTGTAGAGTTGAAGTTTCACCATGTTGCCCAGGCTGATCTCGAACTCCTGGGCTCAAGCAATCCACCCGCCTCGGCTTTCAAAGTGTTGAGATTAGAGGCGTGAGCCACCACACCCTGCCAGATTGATCTTTATTTCCAAGAATGTTCAGACGGGAGGCTGTTTTTCCTCTCTCCCTCTTGGTCTAAGTCACTGTGGAAGCTGTGGAGTATTGGACTCTGTAAATACTGCAAACAGTGAAACTACTTAGGCTTAATGGTTAACTACTGGGCTTAACTACTTACAGAAAAATGCTTTCTCCGCTCTGCCAGTTCTAGGAAAGAGGACTGTTCCAGGGATTTATATGAGCTTGCACAAGTCATATGATTTCTTTGACTCTCCAGCAGGGGCGCCATTATACCATTTTTCTTATCTGAAATCCCTGCTCAGCACCTGAGGCCACTCTGCATATGGCTCCTGATCATCATTAACGTTCTACTCTACAATATAAGACTTCAAAAGCCCAGAGCTTGTTTTTCATCTATGTATCACCACTTAATGTTATGGAGACCTGGAAGCACCATTCGTCTTATAGACATCATAGCTTTGTAGAGTTATTATAACAATTTTCCATAGATGGCAGTAGAGTGACTAGAGAAGCCATCTTTTCCCTAATTCATGACACAGCCACCATATTGGCTTGGCTGCAACTCACATCCCCAGTGCTTAGAATACTTAGCACATGGTAGATACTCAATAAATATCTGCTGAATATATTTCCCCAACATTCTGGTGACAAAAATGTCATACAGAAAAGTTGAAACAATAATGCAATGAAGATCTATAGACCCCTATTTAGATTGAATAAATGTTAACATTTGCTATATTCGTTTTGTGTGTTTATGTGTTTACTTTTCTTGCTGAATCATTTGAAAGGTAGTTGCAATTATCATGACACTTGACCCATAAATATTTCAGCAGGCATCCCCTGAGAATTAGAACATTCTCTACATAACTGCAATACCATTATCACAACTAATAATAATTAATCATTATTTCCCAATACCACCTAATATCCAATTGTAGAAGTTGCTGGTGGTGCTCTACCCACATCCCCTTGGCCTACCTAGAAGTTACTTGCAAAGAGTTCCCGTATAGCCAGTGACTTCCTGAGCATCTTTGCCTGGACCTCTTGACCAGCTTGAGAGAGTACTCTCTGTCCTCACAGGGCAGGCTGAAAGTGCCGGAGAGTCAACACCTTGAGAGTGCCCCTCAGTTGCCGGAGATGGAGAGAAGCTGGTGATAAATACTAACACTTCCTTCCCTATCAGGAGTTGATTCTGAGGTGTGCTCCACCGAATACAACCTTGTCCAAGGCTCCAGGAGGACAGTTGCTCACAGTAGTAACCTTTAACACATGCTTTACTAGTTTCCTCCCTTCCCTATCTTACTTCCTTGCTATGCTTCCTGAGATCACTTTTTTTTTTTTTTTTTTTTTTTTTTGAGAAAGAGTCTCACTCTCTCACCCAGATTGGAGTTCAGTGGCCAGGTCGCAGCTCACCGCAACCTCCGCCTCCCAGGCTCAAGGGATTCTTCCGCCTCAGCCTCCCGAGTAGCTGGGATTACAGGCGCCCGCCACCATGCCCAGCTAATTTTTCTATTTTTAGTAGAGATGGGGTTTCACGTGGGCCAGGCTGGTCTCGAACTCCTGGCATCAAATGAAGCACCCGCCTCGGCCTCCCAAAGTCCTGGGATTACAGGAGTGAGCCACTGTGCCTGGCCGAGATCACCTTTAAATAAACTACTTGCACTCAAAAGCTCTGTCTCAGGGTCTGTTTTGGAGGGACCAAGAACCAAGACATCAATCCATTGCTAAATTCATTTTAAAATGACAATCTTGGATCCCTAGAGAGGCAAACTCAAAACCTGCTTAGGTGGTGCTTGCAACCCAGCCAACAGGAGCTGCTCTTAGCTCTGATTTTTGCTTGAACAATGCTATAGTGAGGTTGTATTGATTTAGGATGCCCTGCCAAGCCTATATTAATAATAATAGTAATAAGAGCTACTGTTTACTAAGAGCTTACTGTGTGGCAGCTTCACATGCTTCATTTCATTTAATCCTCATAGTGACTCTGTAGGGAGGGTACTATTACTATTTCCATTATATTGATGAAGACCCTGAGGCTCATGGAGGTTAAATAACTTTTCAGAATCACATAGCTAGTAAGAGGCAGATTGCTGGTGTGCTTCAACAGTGTGTTAAAATGTGTGGATAACTATAAATATTCTTCTGTTATATTTTTGTGTAAATGGGAGCAATAGTATTTGGCAGATAAAATTTGCATTGTTAATAATACCATAAACATAGTGTAATGCAAGGATCCCCCAATCGGGTGAGACCCTCAAGAGGATAAAACTGTTCCCTAGGCAAAGGTGGGCAGACTGCTTAAGGCCAGGAGTTTGAGACCAGCCTAGGAAACATGGCGAAATTTCGTCTCTACCAAAAATATATATATAAACAAAGTTTAGCTGGGCATGGTGACTCACACCAGTAGTCCTAGCTCCTTGGAAGGCTGGGAGGCAGAGGTTGCAGTCAGCCACGATCTTGCCATTGCACTCTAGCCTGGGTGACAGAGTGAAACCCTGTCTCAAAAAACGAACAAACAAACAAAAAAAACAGTTCCCTGCCATGCCTGGCTCGGTACAGCTTATGGACTGGGCTTGGGTTACCAGTGGTAACTAAGACTTTTCCAGCATTATTTAAGTTGTGTAGAATCTTCCAATGTTTTGACATCTGTGAAAGTCAAACTCCTTCTTGGACTTGTACCATCACAATCCCCAGGCTAGCAGATGATCAAAACGCAGCTATCTTACTTAAATATGACAATATTCAGTGAGATGCGCTACAGAGTTTTGCACAAGTTCAGGCTTTCTTGGAACAACACATCCCTGTTATTAACATCTGGCCCCACCTAGTAACCTAGGTACACATAGAAACTTAGATCTTAAGAAGATGTCTTTCCCAATTACTATCTTCTCTAAGACTCCATAAAGAGAAACAGACTTTGAACCCAAGTTATCTTATTTATTTGATCCTACTGTCATAAAGTGTTCAAATTCAAGTATTATAAAGGATTGTAACAGGGAAAGCATTTAGGGTTTTCAGGCAGAGGAACAGTTGGCCAAGGAAGTCAGCTTCTCAGAGTTCAAGAGGTAAGTGGTAAGACCGTCTTATATAGAAAGTAGAGAGTCATACAGATTAAAATCAAGCCAAGTGAGGGAAATACATTTTGAAAAGTTGCTGTGTCGATGGAGTGGAAAGAAAGAGAAGTCATAGATTTGCCCCCTTAATAGGGCGGGTGAGGTCTGGCAAGAAGCCTGCACTCTCAGTTTTTATTGAGTGCTTGTAGTGGAGAGTGCTTGAGAAAATTCTACTATTGACCACATTCTGCAATCATAACTGTTACAACACTGTGATAGAAATCTTTTTGGCAAATATTTAAAATTACAAAAGAATCAATATTAGTAGTAATTGCATCTTATGAAAAGATTGATGCAGGCTTGTCTGCCAGAAAGGGTGAGCCTGGCGTGAATGAAACTTACTCCTGTTGGGACAAGCCTGGGATGGAGAGGAGCAGAGTAGGTATAGGTATATTTCAGCTCTTGTAGGTTAATACCGGTGTTAAGGGGAGAGAACTCCAAGTGGTCAGGGACTGGAAAAGAATAACAGCAGTATTTATTTATTTATTTATTTATTTATTGAGACCGAGTCTTGTTCTGTCACCCAGGCTGGAGTGCAGTGGCACAGTCTCGGCTCACCGCAACCTCCACCTCCCAGGTTCAAGCAATTCTCCTGCCTCAGCCTCCCAAGTAGCTGGGATTACAGGTGCCCACCACTATGCCTGGCTAATTTTTTTTTTTTTTTTGTATTTTTAGTAGAGATGGGGTTTCACTATGTTGGTCAGGCTAGTCTCAAACTCCTGACCTCAGGTAATCCACCCGCCTCGGCTCCCAAAGTGCTGGGATTACAGGCATGAGCCACTGCACCCAGCCTAACAGCAGCTTCTTAAAGGAAAAGAATGTTAATCTAGGCAGTAGATTGGGTAGTAGGGTGGTTAAGAGTAGGGTAGTAGTAGGGTGGTTAAGAGCATGGTCTTGGGAGTCCTGGGTTCAAATCCTGACCTTGACATTTACTGTCTGTGGGATCCAGGCAAATTACATAATTTCTTTAAATCTATAGAAACGACCTCAAGAGCATTGTTGAGAGGCTTAATTGTGACAGAAACGATGTATGTAAAGGGTTTAGCACAGTCCCTGTTGCACAGAAAGTTTTCTATATGTGGTTCCACTATATTTATAGTAGTACCCTTGAAAGGAAGTAATGAATATACGTTTTTTTTCTCAGATGGAAGTGGAGAATATCTTAGGGAGAGGGAGAGGTGGAGCAAAAGCAAGAAGGGAGAAAGGACATCTTTGTTATTTATTATTTCCAGTACATATGGGTCAAGGGGAAGAGAGAGAGAGAATAGTGGGAGACAGGCAAGATTAACATGGTTTAAATTAGAGGCCATGTTTCAGTTGAGTCTTTTCTAAGTACACACCATTTCAATCTATGGGATTTGGAGTAATCTCAAAAACTCTCTATTATCAGAGAACATCTTTACAAAAACGACCCAAGAGAAACTTTCAGAACAAGAATTACTTTGTTCAGTAGGGACTGTCTGAGAATGACACAAGTTTCATTCTGTTAAAATGAAATTCTATCAGTTTCTCTAGGGAAGACTCTTGGTTTTATCTTCCCCAGGGCACCCTAACGCTGCTGTATCTGTCACAGCCTATTTCCTTGTGGTTTTCTTTATGTTGCTTTAAAAAAAAAAAAAATTCTTACTACTAAATGTACTTTGAACTTAGTCAGGCAGGGTTGTTTAATTAAAAGCTAGAAGTAGTACCGTTACCGCTGGGATGATTCATCCGGGACTTCACTTTAAATGCATAATAGACAGAAGGAAGGTTCACAAACCAAAGTACAAAACCAACAGCACTATTTTTCCCTTAGTAGATCCTACATTAACTCATTAAAGATGGCATGGAACAGCAGTGTCATAATGCAAATGGGAAGATTTCTTCTCTTAGTAATTTTATTTCTGCCACGTGAAATGACAAGTAAGTTAAAGTTCTTTTTGACCTCTTTTTAGATAAAGAAAAATTTCCAATTAAGAAAAATGATCAATGGGCATTGGATATATCCTTAAATTCCAAATTGAAATGACTACACAGTTAGCATGGCTCACAGTATAGGAGTTAGCTAACAATAAAAAATCAAATAGAGGCCGGGCGGGTGGCTCATGCCTGTAATCCCAGCACTTTGGGAGGCTAAGGCGGGCAGATCATGAGGTTAGGAGATTGAGACCATCCTGGCTAACACAGTGAAACCCCATGTCTACTGAAAATACAAAAAATTAGCTGGGCGTGGTGGCAGGTGCCTGTAGTCCCAGCTACTCGGGATGCTGAGGCAGGAGAATGGTGTGAATTCATTTCATGAGGCAGAGTTTGCAGTGAGCTGAGATGGCACCACTACACTCCAGCCTGGGCAACAGGGTGAGACTCTGTCTCAGAAAAAAAAAGGAAAAGTATTGTTTTTAGAGTTCTATTATTACAAGACAAGGTGAAGTATTTTAAAAGTAATGCGTAGTCATAGTAAAATAAATTAGGCAATCTATTAAAAAAAAAAGTACAAATACCCCTAAATACTTTCATCCAGAGATGACAACCACTCAATATTCCATATTTTTAAAAAAATACTAGACAATACCATTATCTTTACAAGTAGCTTAAGTTTTTTGTTTTTTGAGAAAGAGTCTCACTCTTGTCGCCCAGGCTGGAGTGCAGTGGCCTGATTTCAGCTTACTGCAACCTTCACCTCCCTGGTGCAAGTGATTCTCCTGCCTCAGCCTCCTGAGTAGCTGGGATTACAGGAGCCCGCCACCAGGCCTGGCTAATTTTTTTGTTATTTTTAGTAGAGACAGGGTTTCACTATATTGGCCAGGATGGTCTCAAACTTTTGACCTCAGGTGATCCGCCTGTCTTGGCCTCCCAAAGTGCTGGGATTACAGGCATGAGCCACCGTGCCCGGCCAGCTTAAGTTTTTTAAAAGGAAGGTTAATGTGTTTACAGAACATATCAACAAATGCTATCTGGGCTACAGGTTTCTGACAGATAAAATTCTTTTTTAGCTTTTGTTACTTGCTTCTAAACCAGGAAAATAAAAACCAAAATTCATACTACACAATGAATAGCTTTCTAAAAGTCAGAGCTGAAAGAAAAAAAAAAAACCTACTATGTATCCTGATCACCCAACCCACAAAGACTTGTCTACCACACAAACCCCAGCTACTTAAACATCTTTTTATTTTTCTTCACTGCCAAAACAATATTAAAACATTATAGATGCAAGACCCAATTTGTCCATAATCCTATCATTTAATCATAAAAGTGTTTTCAAATCAGTTCTTACTCATATGCATGTGCAATTTTGATACATTGGTAGTAATTATTAGAGCTTTAACTTATATTCTGCATTTTTTGCCTAATGTTTATACCGTAAATATTTTTCCATTTCATTCCCTTGTTTTCCTACTTTCAATCCCTTCAAGTAAATGTGTGTGTGTGTGTGTATTCAATATATATGGGATTTTTTCCTAAGTCTTTTTTCCATGAAAATGTGTGTATGTGTGTGTGTGTGTATACACACACACACATATATGATCTTTCTGTATGTATTGGTTTCTAACCTGGTGCTTCTCAAACTTCACTGCATATTACAGTCACCTGAGGGCTGGGGGTGAGGTGCTTTAAACAACACAATGCCCAGATTGCACTCACGTCAACTAATCAGATGTCTGGGGATGAGAACCAGGCATCAGTACTTTTTTTTTGGAGGCAGGGTCTTGCTCGGTCACCCAGACTGGAGTGCAGTGGTGCGATCTTGGCTCACTGCAACCTCCACCTCCTGGGCTTAAGTGATTCTCACACCTTATCCTCCCAAGTAGAACTACGGATGCACACCACTACGCCTGGCTAATGTTTTTTTTAATTATTATTATTTTTTGTGGAGAAGGGGTCTGACTATATTTCCCAGGCTGGTCTTGAACTCCTGAGCTCAAACGATCCTCCCGCCTCTACCTCCCAAAGTGCTGGGATTATAGGCGTGAGCCACTGCACCCGGCTACGTCAGTACTTTTTAAAAGATCCCCTGGTGATTCCAACGTGCACCAAAATTTGATGACCACATTTTAATCTTTTTGTTTTTCAGTTAACAATACATTATGAATATTTTTCATTATAAAATCATATAGATCAATATGACTATTTTTAATTGTTCAGAGTTTATTTTGTTCTACTGATGTAACGTAACTTATTTAACCAATCCGCTGTTCATGAGCATTTAGGTTGTTCACTCTGTATATCTAAATAGTTTCTCCCTATACTCCCAGGTTCTGTTTTAACTGTGAATGGTAAAACTGAGAACTATATCCTGGATACTACACCTGGCTCCCAAGTGTCTCTGATATGTGCTGTTCAAAATCACACCAGAGAGGAAGAACTGCTCTGGTACCGAGAGGAGGGGAGAGTGGATTTGAAATCTGGAAACAAAATCAATTCCAGCTCTGTCTGTGTCTCTTCCATCAGTGAAAATGACAACGGAATCAGCTTTACCTGCAGGCTGGGGAGGGATCCATCCGTGTCCATTTCGGTGGCACTGAATGTTATTTGTGAGTGAGGGGAACAGAAACGGCTAGTGGGTCTGTAATGTCTGTAATATATGAAGTGGTAGTTGAAATCTAGGTCTTGGTATTGCCACGTTGCCCAATTTATGCTCCCACCACAAAGCATGAGAGTACCTATTTCCCCTCACCCTCATGAGCACTGAGTATCGTCAAACTCTGAGAATTTGCCAGCCTCCTTTGAAATTCTCTTTTCCTTCTTTCTTTCTTTTTTTTTTTTAGACAGAGTCTCGCTCTGTTGCCCAGGCTTGAGTGCAGTGCAGTGGCACGATCTTGGCTCACTGCAACCTCTGCCTTCCCGGGTTCAAGCGATTCTCCTTCCTCGGCGTCCTGAGTAGCTGGTACAGGCACCCACCACCACACTCAGCTAATTTTTAATTTTTTTATTTTTAGTAGAGACGGTGGGGTTCACCATGTTGGCAGGCTGGTCTCAAGCTCCTAACCTGAAGTGATCTGCCTACCTCAGCCTCTCAAACTGCTGGTATTACAGGTGTGAGCCACTGCGCCCAGCCTATTTTCAATTTTTAAATTAAGAATGAGGGTGTTCACCTTTATGTAAACATATTGGCCTGTTTTGTTTGTTTCCGTGAAATGCCTGCTTGTATCCTTAACTCATTTTTTTCTGTTGGGTTTTATGCCTTTTTCTCATTAATCTGTACGAGGGTTTTGTGGATTAAGGAAATTAGTCCTTTGTCATTTTGAATTGTAAGTATTTCTCCTACTTGTTTTTGAAAATTTTTATAATTCTTTTTTGCCATATTGAAATTTTAAACGTTTATATATTTAAAGCTACAAGTCTTTTCCTTTGTAGTGCCTAGCTTTTGTGTTCTGCTTAGACAGATTTTCATGGCCTGGCACAGTGGCTCATGCCTGTAATCCCAACACTTTGGGAGGCAGAGGCAAATGGATCACTTAAGATCAGGAGTTCGAGACCAGCCTGAATAACATGGCGAAACCTGGCCTCTACTAAAAATACAAAAATTGGCCAGGTGCAGTGGTGGGCACCTGTAATCTCAGCTACTCAGGAGGCTGAGGCAGGAGAATTGCTTGAACTAAAGAAGCGGAGGTTGAAATGAGCTGAGATGCCACCACTACCCTTCAGCCTGGGCAATACAGTGAGACCCCATCTCAAAAAAAAAAAAAGATTTTCATTAGGGAATCTTTAAACATTACCTTAAAGTCAAAAAAGATGAAGCTCTTCAATGACTGGGTTCCAGGTATTGGTAACCTGTTGGTGGAACTGTATAGGCTTAGGGGACTGTCAAGTGATATTATGTAGGTGATCACATGGGTCATTGGGTGAAAAGCTGGTTCTGCATGAGAAAGGTGTGGATGGTATGGCGATGGGTGAGGTATGATGATGCAGTATGATTTGGTAGAAAGACCCACCTATCTCTACAAACATAACATAGTGAGACCCTATTTCTACCAAAAAAAAAAAAAAAGTATGTTTTTAATTAACTCGGCATGGTGGCACACACCTGTAGCCCCAGCTACTCAGGAGGCTGAGGCTAAAGGATTGCCTGAGCCCAGAAGGTTAAGGCTTCAGCGAGCTATGATTGCCCCACTGCATTTCAACCTAGGCAACAGAGTGAGACCCTGTCTCAAAAAAAAAAAAAAAAAAAAGACAGCTAAGGAAACTAAGGCCCGGACTAGGGGCTCAAATCATAGCTGCGTCTGAGAACAAAACACTAATTCCCAAGCTTCTAATTCTAACCTAGTGCTTAAGTGCTTATTCCATGAAACCTCTTTTTTTGTTTGTTTGTTTGTTTGTTTGTTTTTGGAGACAGCGTCTCACTCAGTCACCTACACTAGAGTGCAGTAGCACAATCTCAACTCACTGTAACCTCTGCCTCCCAGGCTCAAGTGATCCTCCTGCCTCAGCCTCCCAAGTAGCTGGGACTACAGGCACGCACCACCACACTGAGCTGATTTTTGTATTTTTTGTAGAGACGGGGTTTTGCTGTGTTGCCCGGGCTGATGGAACTCTCTTAAGGGAGACACGGCAGAAATGCCAACAATGTGGTTTGATGACTTAAAGAAATTGTTTTCAGTTTTCCAGCCTCAATCCACTTTTAAAATTCTCTTTATAGCAATCTCCTAAATATCATTGTTGCTAAGTGTGTGTGTGTATAGTTAATTGCTCAGTAATCCATAATGACAGTACTGACACAAAGTCATCAACCAATAAATCAAAATGAGCTCATAAAACGTGACAAGGATATTATGTACCCTTCAAAGGCAGGACCATTATTGTTATAAATAGCAGCTCAAGAACTAAATGGAAGCTTGATAATACACTGTTTGGGGGAGAATATGGAGAAACAGTTTCTCTCATACATCACTGCTGAAAGTTTAAATTAAGAACTCCTCTTTCATAATACCTATCAAAATTAAAAGTGTGCGTATCCTATGACACAGCATTTCTCCTTCTAGATGTTAACCTTGGAGAAATACATGCACGTAGGCATAAAGAGATATGTACAAGGATGTTTATTGTATCATTGCTTAACATTTTAAAATGAAAACAACCTAATGCCCATCAAAACACAAATGATTAAAGTAATGCATTCTAAAAGCAATAAGCTAGATCTCTGTGGTTCAATATGAACATATCTCAAAAACATGCAAGTTATTGAGAGAAATGAAGTATTTTATGTAAATCCTTTCCATGCCCCTAAAATAATGTGATATATTTCCTATGGGTACACTATATGTATAGAAAACTATTTAGGAAAAAAGAAAGATAGGGAAGGATTTACACCAAACTCATAGCAGCGGGTATCTCTGGGGGTCAGGAAGTGACCAGCTTGGATCTTAGCTTTATCTGAAATGTACTAATTTTTACAGAGGGGATATTCATATATACTGATGTGCTTAAATTAATTTCAAATAGTTAAATAAAAAGAAATCACTAATAGAATCTGTCCACAAATGGAATTGCTCTATTTGGCAATTATGTTCTCTATTCCAGCAGCTTCCTGCATATCTGAATACCATATAACATCCTTGTTGGATTTGATACAGAATTCAAGCTCATTCCAAAGAGCAACAAAATGTCATTCTTCTGAGACAGTTATTAATAGCACAGCCTACTCAGGGTCTAATTATTCAGTGTGCAGATTATACAAGCTCCTTTTTCCTCCTTCTCCGTCTCTATCTTTTTCCTAGTTCCCACTCTCCAACCATTTCACTACTATTCTGCACTTCTGCCAGAATATACAAGGTGATATACATGTTTGACTGTCTATGGGTCTACAACTCCCCTTATTGTAGAGGGAAGAAGGAATTGCTCACACAGAGGGATGAGAGGGACTCACGTGCCTTCCACAGATGCCAGAGTTCTCATGCTTAGAACACCTGGGAGGAGGACATTATTTCTAGAGCACCACTGAGAAAACGCAGAGATGCATTGGTAAATATGTTACCAAGGCAATGGTTAGATAAAATGCAAAAACAGACGGTGAGAGTAACCCTCAAAACCACCACCACCGTAATAATAATAGTAGCTAGCACTGTGGCAAATTCTTTACAGAGATTATTTTATTTAATCTTTACAGCATCTCAGGAGATGTATGATTATCCCATTTTTTTACATGAGAAATAGAGGCCTTAGCAGTTAGTTAACGGTCTCAAAGTCACAGTAAATGGTGTAGATGGAATTAGGTCTAATTGCAGTGTACGCCTTCTTAATTTTGTACTGTTTTGTGCAACACTGGCACAGGTTGGTTTATTAAGTCTCAGAGAACAAAGACTCAAGGGTTATACTCTTGGGTAGTGTTACATATTGTCTGCTTGTCATAGATTCATTACTATATATCATGCTCATAATCATATATTGTTTCATGGTTTGTCTTCTTCATCACATTAAAAGTTCTATGAGGTTTGGAACTGGAAGTGTGATTTGCCCTTGTTACCCCAGTGCTTGGCACACAGTACGTATTTAATAAATTTTTGTCAAATGAATAAATGACCACATGAGATAGACTGAAGGAAAACTTTGAACTCTGACAGTGAACTACTGCTTATCAGCTAATTAAATCTAAATGCTTGAGTCTTGCAGTTCCTCCTGTCCTAAGTGGAAACGACTTCCAAACAGTTGAGGAAGGCAGTAACGTGAAGCTGGTTTGCAGTGTGAAAGCCAACCCCCAGGCTCAAATGATGTGGTACAAAAACAGTAGTCTCCTGGATTTAGAGAAAAGCCATCACCAAATCCAACAGACAAGTGAGTCTTTTCAGCTGTCAATCACCAAAGTTGAGAAATCTGACAACGGAACCTACAGTTGTACTGCAAAGTCATCTCTGCAAACGGAGAGCTTGGACTTTCACCTGATTGTTAAAGGTAACTCTCTTTTTAAGTAATACTCAGCACAGTGCAAAACTCACGCCAGATGCTCAGTAAATATTTTTGGTGACATTAAATGATAATAACAATTATGATTAGTGGCTAGGATTTTCTTTGGAGAATCATCCCCATCCAAGGATTTTTCCACTAAGAATCCTGGTCCATCCTTTTAGGGAAATCATGCCCATTCCGTACACGACACTGTTTTTTGAGCAAAGATCCTTTCTTAGAACAAAATATAGGAAACAATTCTGCTTGGCTTTTAGGGAGGAGTATTTCCATGAATTCTTCTGGGCAACGAGGTGTGTAGCAACTGGACTTTTGAGTTCATAGCTTCATAACTAACAGAAGAGAAGTAAAAAACACACAGAGAAGAGAAATTATGACTAGATAAGAAAATGGATCTCTACAATCACTCCTAACTCAAATTCTAACCTGTAGGCTAATCAGCAGAGAGAGTAGGAAAAAATAAGGGGGAAAAAAACCCTTTCTCTTGGATTCATGCTTCATCTACCCAGGGTTATCACCTCTACAATGACAGAGCAAATGACCATCTGTGGGGTTTTCCCTCCTCATATTTCTCGCTCATACAAAAAGAGAAAGGCAAAATGCCTGGGGTAGCAGATGCCGAAAATGCTCATTCACACATTGTCTGCTCTCATGCTAGCACACCAGAAGCAGCCCAACAAGCTGAGACTCCCATATCTTGTTATTCGCTTTGTCATTTGCCTCCCTGTACCCACTCATTACCAGTCTTGCCAGTCCCCAGGAAGCCAACTGAACCCCTGCCAGAAGTGTTGTGGTGATATAACCTTAGCGTGTCTTATTTCCTTCCCCTTGAGGGGAAGGTTATGGGATATGAACAGAGTGGCTGGTGGGGAAGAAGAGTTACTGGAGGTTGAATGCCCGTCACTGTGATTCCTGGAATGACCAGTAATTCGTCCTGCAGAGCACTAACAATTGCTCAGGGGCTCCTTGTTTTAAAAAATCAAACCCACAAATATCCTGAGTACCCATGAGATAGAAGCAGTGAAAAAGCTTTGTGGCTATTTACCTCCCCCAAGACCACAAAAGCATGGAAGGGTGGGCCTCATGCCCTGCCATCCTAAGTGACTATGAACACCACACTTGGGGGCCAGGGAATTATATCCCTCCTGGTTAAGAAGAAATCATAATTGTTCTGTGTCACATTTTAAAAAAAATACAGCTTATGTGGCAATCAGGATGCTAGCTTAGCAAATTGGCTTTCAGGTGGGCAGAAACTTGTTTTGGGTGGGGCTCTTCCAAACTAACTTGTTTTTCTTATTTCTTCTTGCTTAGCTACTTCCCACGGCGGGCGGCATAAATGCTCTGCTGCTGGGGCTCAGGCTAAATGCCAAGATTTTCATGAGGCCTCTCCTGGCTTCACGGCTCAGTGAGGAAGTACCTAAATGAGGCCATGCAAAGCTACAAATGACATCACAGATCTTTTCTTGAGCACAAGATTTAGCCCATGTGTTGGGATTATTTAACCATGATGAATATGGGAGGGAAATATCAGGTCTGGTTACAAATGAGACCGTAAAACAGGACAAGGGGAGAGGTGCAGTTATGCAATTACCCTCGCCACAGTCTCTTTTTCCTTTCTTTTTCTTTTATTTTTTTTGAGACAGGGTATCGCTCTGCCACGTAGGCTGGAGTGCACTGGTGTAATCATAGTACACTGCAACCTCATCCCCCCAGGCTCAAGCGATCTTCCCACCTCAGCCTCCTGAATAGCTGGGACAGGTGCGTGCCACCACAACCAGCTAATTTAAAAAATTGTTTTTGTAGAGATGAGGTCTTGCCATGTGGATCAGGCTGGTCTTGAATTCCTAGGCTCAAGCAATCTGCCACCTCAGCTTCCCAAAGTGCTGGGGTTACAGGCATGAGCCACCATGCCCAGACCAAAGTCACTTTCAACAGAAATTTGAAATCCTAAGCAAGCCAATGGGTAAGGTTGTTTACTTCAGTTTGTTTATAGAATAAGAACTGTCGGCCGGGCGCTGTGGCTCATGCCTGTAATCCCAGCACCTTGGGAGGCCAAGGCGGGTGGGTCACGAGGTCAGCAGTTTGAGACCAGCCGGACCAACGTGGTAAAACCCTGTCTCTACTAAAAATACAAAAAAAAAAAAATTAGCCGGGCATGATGGCCGGGCACCTATAATCCCAGCTACTTGGGAGGCTGAGACAGGAGAATTGCTTGAAACCAGAAGGCAGAGGTTGCAGTGAGCCAATATCGCACCACTACACTCTAGCCTGGGCAACAAGAGCAAAATTATGTCTCAAAAAATAAGTAAATAAAAGACAGAGTAAGAGCTGTCACATATGGCTTCATTTTATCTGGCTTGGTAAAAATATTCCAACCGGTGAATGAATTCTGATTTCTTTTTCTAATTGTCCTACCTTTACTTCCCCTTTGTTTTGACATCTCGCAAATAGAGGGACTCCCCAGTAAGGTGAGGGCCCTTTGGTGTGTCCCAGAGCTGGCTAGTACAGAACCAGGGCTTACTAGAAAAAGGCTCACTGTGCAAAGTTTCTCCATAGGGGTGATGTGACCCATACCTTCATGAGAATAATTTTTAGAAACAGCCAAGAGAGGGCAAAAATTTAATCCATTTATTCCCCAAAATTATCAAGAGCAGGAAAATTATAAAAAAAGTAATTACAGGCTGCGTGGGATGGTTCATGCCTGTAATCCCAGGACTACGGGAGGCCAAGCGGAAGGGTTGCTTGAGGCCAGGAGTTCCAAAACAACCTGGGCAACTTGCTGGGACGCTGTCTCTACAACAAATAGAAAAATTAGCTGGGTGTAGTGGCACGCACTGGTAGTCTCAACTACTCAGGAGGCTAAGGTAGGAGGATCTCTTAAGCCCTAGAGGTCGAGGCTGCAGTGAGCCATGATCATGCCACTGCACTCCAGCCTGGGTGACAGAGTGAGACCCTGTCTCCAAAAATAATAATAATAATAATAATTGGTTAGTGTGTTATACAGTTATGGGGACAGGGGAGATAAACCCTATTTCTTAATCTTAAGGTATATAGGGATTGGGCTTTGAAATTAAATTTACCTAAAGTCACTTCTTCCCCTCTTCCCTGGCTTTTGCCCTTCACTTGCTATTTCATGACCCTGTTTCCTTTCTAATACTTAATCTGTAGTATCTGTTTGTTTAATGTCTGTCTCCCCCACTAGAAGATGAGCTCCATGAAGGCAGAGGAGCCTTCCACACCTGTCCTATTTTTTGCAGAGCTGAGCACAGTGCATAACACACATTAGTCACCCAGTAAATATTTGTTGACTGCACCTCAATCCATAAACTCAATTGTACAAGAAATAGCACATGCTCAATTTCCTTTAAATGCCTAAAATGTTATTTAAGCCATGACTGAAGCTCCTTCCCCTCGTTGGGGGGCATCAGAATCCAGGGGCTTGGACAAGGTCACTTAAAAACCTTTGTTGACCTTAAGCACTTTTACTTTATTATTTTTTTTTAAGAAACGGGGTCCTGCCAGGTGCAGTGGCTGACGCCTATAATTGCAACACTTTGGAAGGCCCAGGTAGGAGAACTGCTTGAGGTCAGGAGTTCAAGACCAGACTGGGCAACATACCCAGGCTCCATCTCTAAAAAAAAT
>NW_012115077.1:2710363-2712201 GCF_000951035.1 Colobus angolensis palliatus | reverse complement strand
CACTGCTTTTGAGGCCCACAGACCTCTCTCTCCTTCTTAGTCCAGAAAACTCTCTACCCTTTCTCTTCTTGCTCTCAAAGCCTTCCTCCCACTCTTCCCTCACCCACCCCGGGATACTTCCCAATATATTTTGGGCTTTTCAAAATCCAGGCAAAACCGTTGACTTCAATCTAATTCTGCTCTGTGTGTGGCAAAAACTGTGGGTGAAGGAAGTACAAAATGGCCTACTTGTTTTAGGGGAGTTACTCATATTACAATAAATTATTAATCCACAAAGGAATTGATTCAAAACCTGCCTCTGCCATTTACTAGTTCTGTGACCTTTTTTTTTTTTTTTTGGAGAGACAGAGTTTTGCTCTGTCACTCAGACTGGAATGCAGTGGTGCGACCCTGGCTCACTGCAACCTCTGTCTCCCAGGATCAAACAATTCTCCTGCCTCAGTCTCCCACGTAGCTGGGAATACAGGCACTCACCACCATGCCCAGCTATTTTTTTTTTTTTTTTTTTGTACGGATGGGGTTTCACCATGTGGGCCAGCCTGGTCTTGAACTCCTGACCTCAAGTGATCTGCCCGCCTTGGCCTTCCAAAGTTCTGGGATTCCAGGCATGAGCCACTGCACCCGGCCTAGTTCTATGACTTTGGACAAGCATTCTAACCCCTCAAAGCCCCTGGTTCCTCACCTGTGAAATGAGGACAATCATACCTATCTTTTGAGATTGTTGAGAAGGTTTAATTAAGGGGATGATATACATAAAGTTCAAGGCACCATTGCTGGGATGTACTGGAAGTATATAAATGTTCATTCTTATTCCCTGTGTTTGCATTTCCAACAGATAAAACTGTGAGTGTACCAGTAGAGCCCATTATTGCTGCATGTGTTGTGATCTTTCTGACATTGTGCTTTGGACTGATTGCTAGAAGAAAGAAAATAATGGAGGTATCTAAGTATTCTGAGCTATTTAAGTGAAAAACGATCATCTGAATAAAGGCAGAAAGCTAGAAATACAAGTTACTTCAGTTAGGAACCCTTCTTGGCAAAGTCAAATCTGGTCTTTCTACCATGAGATCTTAAAATACAATTGCTCAAGGGAATAAAAATTACATGGTATATTATAAGTACAGATTTACAAAGAAGAGAAGTGCACATGGGCAAAGCCTGAATTGAAAATAGCTGTGTTGCCAGGGGTAGGGAATTGGGGGCTGATTTTCCTTCCTTTTAAATTTCCCTTTATTGTTGCTATGGTACCTGTGGTATAATAAATAAGCATAAGGAGGAACATCTGCTCTAGATTCAGAGATCTGCATGAAAAAGATGGCACTGGCTGCTCACCTCTGGACTACAGCCACATGCCCTGGCTGTAGTGGGCTGGGGTTTGAACTATAAAGTAGTTATCCTCATTGGTTGGTATGATTCAGAATATGTGCATGCATAGATTAATGCCATGCATTTGACTCTGCCAGTTAAGCCAGTGCCAAAGAAGAGCAAATATGGCAGAAAGCCCTAGGCTGAGTTCATCATTCACCAAGGGGCATTCTCCTTGGAACACATAGTAACAGGGCAGCCATGTCTCTCAAGAAGCAATTCACTCCGCTCCCTATTCCAATCCCAAGCATATTTTTGTTGTTGTTTCCTTCCTTCCTTCCTTCCTTCCTTCCTTCCTTCCTTCCTTTTTCCTTCCTTTCTTCCTTCCTTCCTTCCTTTCCCTTTCTTTCTTTCTCTTTCTTTCTCTCTCTCTCTCTCTCTCTCTTTCTTTCTTTCTTTCTTTCTGAGATAGAGTTTTACTCTCTCTCCCAGGCTGGAGTGCAGTGCCATGATCACAGCTCACTGTAGCCTCA
>NW_012115077.1:2703036-2709333 GCF_000951035.1 Colobus angolensis palliatus | reverse complement strand
TTTTTTTTTTTTTTTTTTGTCCCCTATGGCACATGTATACCTATGCAACTGCATTTCATTGCCACACAACGCAAATGCTCTGGGGGAAGCCACTGCTCCATACTGCTTTACAACAAGGCCAGGAACCACATTCATCGTCATACTGCCTTCTCTTTGCAGCTTCGTTTAGTGCTTCTAGCATATGCGGAGTGGGTAGTAGGTAATAAGAACAAAGGCATGTTGTCAGAGAATACGGGTTTTGTTTTGAATTTTTTTCTTATTGCTATGAGCATCATTATAATTAATTTCTTCATTCATTTCAGATGAGAAAGCTGAGATGCCATCGAATACAGAGAGAGTTTTGCATCAGGACCTCCAAAGTTATGTAGTCCCATCTGTATTTATTGCTATTATTAAATTCACTCCTGTCACTCCTGTTTCATTAATCACGTAACAGTAGTTGTTAGTACTGATTTGATACACTTGTGGAATGTTTTTATGGCGACAGCTATTAAGAATGAAAAGTAAGATTTCGTTAAGTCTTCTCCTTGAAGTATATATTAATGAGATTTGTTCCAAATAGGTTGGTAATCATTTACTGTTTAGTGTGTTTTTTTCGAGGTAGGAGATACTTGGGTCTCACAAATTGGTGCAAAACCGAAAAAAAAAAACAAAAAAGGAGGAAACAACAAGAGTAATCAATTTTTTCAGTTGTCCAGGAAGCACATGAAAAAATACCAGTTATGCCAGGTGTGGTGGCTCCTATAATCCCAGCACTTGGGGAGGCTGAGGCAGGCAGATCACTTCAGGAATTCAAGATTAGCCTGGCCAACATAGTGAAAACCATCTCTACTCAAAGTACAAAAAGCCGGGCGTAGTGGCGGGCACCTGTAATCCCAGCTACTCGGGAGGCTGAGGCAGGAGAATCGCTGGAACCTGGTAGGCGGAGGTTGTAGTGAGCTGAGATGGCGCCACTGCACTCCAGCCTGGGCACCAGAGTGAGACTCTATCTCAAAAACAAACAAACAAAAAATCAATTATTATCTACCCTCACTGTCGTTTCATAAAAAAATGTTTTAGGACTAAAGAAAGAAAGAAGACTATAATCTTGAAATATAAGATGCTCCTTCAAATGGAATAAATTTAGTATTACGAAAAACTCAGCATATGTTCTTGTTTTTCTCATCTCATTGTCGTTGACAGGGTCACAAAATTTGTGAGCTCTGTGTGGCAATGAATGTTCAAACAGCAATGAAAATGGTCATTTGTGCCACACTATCTGTACTAATGATGAGTCAGCCTGTACTTTTCTCATATATCTCCTATTTAAACCGCAGCTCTCATAATTTATCATTGACTTTCCCCACCTCCATTCTTCCTTCATTTTTGCCCCATAAGAGTTTATGCTTCTCTTTCCCACACAACTGGGGGAGCTTGTGGGGAAAGGCAGCCTTGGCCAGAATCATCTTTGATGTCTCTTCTGTGCTCCTTCTCTGTCTTAGAAAAACAAAACAAAGCTGTTTTCATCTAATTTTGCAGAAGCTAAATGTGCCACAGTGCAAGAGAAATCTGCTGTCAGACAGGTGGTAAAAAGCCTTCTTGACATAGAAGCAAAGAGAAGAAATTAGCAGAATGTATGAAATCTCAGCAGACTTGTTTCTAAAAAGAACAGACATAATCCTCCTGTTAGTCTCTCTCTGCTTCCTTGGAAACTTCAGTATGGAATGGACGAGAGAGACCGCTACAGACTGTGGGTTACAGATTTCTCTGTCTTCTTGGAGGATCCAGCAGGGTTTTGTGGGGAAGCCTCCAGATCACGTTCCTCACTCGAGATTTCTCAAAGTAGAATCTGGAAACCCTAGGAGAATGCTGTAAGGATAAAACAGAATTATGAAAAAATCTGAACATTTAGACGATTAAGTAGAAGCTGTGAGACTGTAAAGCAAAAAACAAATATCAGGCAATGATGGTTGGGATAGTTTAAAATGGAAAAGGAAACAGAAAACATACATATCAAATTGGACTTGGAATCAGGAGACCAGAGTTCTAGTGTTGGCTCTGTTAACTTGGGCAGGAAAAACTCTCTTGGACCTTTAGGAAATGAGGAGGTTAGATTAGGAGATCCTTATCCTTAAAGTACACGTTAGCTTCAAAAGTCTATAATTCTCAAAAGATCCTACATAATTTAGTTAAATGCTGGAAAGAGTTGGCAAGAAAGACTGAAAATATAATCCCTTTGCCCCACCTAGTAGAATTTTGAATCAGCTTTATTCTAGGACATATAACAATCCTTGAGAATTACAGGTCATAAGTAAAGAGTTTCCTCACCCTTATAAAATACAGTGGACTTGTACATTAGCACAGGCAAGGAACATTAACTAGCTTTAACAGAGCACAGCAATATTGTAAATGGTCATTGCATTTTGCCTTGCAGTATGGAAAAAACAGAACTTGTATTAAAAACTATGTATACTATTAACACTAAAATCATGAGTGAGCCTGCCTGAGAAGGACATGAAATTTCAGGACTCAAAAGAGGACTCCACTGCCTTTTTCCAGATGTCTTTCCTACTTACCATGAGATACCTGAAATTCCAACATTCATTCTTCTAGTTTTGATCCATAGGACTAAAAGTAGCAGCAGAGAAGTGACAATGCCCATGGCTCCCTTCCCAACCTTTCCACCAATAAGGATACCTCTTGTTATTGTCACATTCTCTTTCTTGGGCCCCATTTTTCCAAGAACTAATCAATGAAGCAAACTTTATTTATTAAATAATAATAATTATCTGTCCAGGTGCGGTCGCTCACGCCTGTAATCCCAGCACTTTGGGAGGCCAAGGTGGGCAGATCACTTGAGGTCAGAAGTTGAAGACCAGCCTGGTCAACATGGTGAAACCCCGTCTCTACTAAAAATACAAAAATTAGCCAGGTGTGGCATGGCACACCTGTAATCCCAGCTACTAGGGAGGCTGAGGCAGGAGAATTGCTTAAATCCAGGAGGCAGAGGTTGCAGTGAGCCAAGATCACACCACTGCACTCCAGTCTGAGCGACAGAGTGAGATTCCGTCTCAAAAATAATATTAATAGGGCTGAGCACGGTGGCTCACACCTGTAATCCTAGCACTTTGGGAGACTGAGGCGGGTGGATCACCTCAGGTCAGGAGTTCAAGTCCAGCCTGGCCAACATAGTGAAACTCCATCTTTACTAAAAATACAAATAATTAGCCAGGCGTAGTGGTGGGCATCTGTAATCCCGGCTACTCAGGAGACTGAGGCAGGAGAATCACTTGAACCTGAGAGGCGGAGGTTGCAGTGAGCCAAGAACATGCCGTTGCATTCCAGCCTGGGCGACAAAAGTGAATCTCCGTCTAAGAATAAATAAATAAACAAACAAACAAACAATAAAGTAGCAATAAGAATTATCTGTTTTTCTAATTTTTAAAACATTAATCAATGATATCTGTTTGCCATTTTGATCTTTTATGACAATACAGTTACCCAGTTGACAGAATTTCACCTAAAAGCAAAGAAATCTGGTGCTTTAGTTAACCAGTCTTTTAGAGGTTAAAGATAAAATCATTGCCAAAAGGCTTTTTGAATCACTGAAGAAAACCTCACAAACCTCTTTTCCCACCAGCTTTGCCCCTGTCATCACCACCATCATGACTACTTTCCTGACCCTATTGGCCAGGGGTCATAGATTCAAATTCTTACAGGTGTCAAGCACGTCAATGAGTGAAGCAGGCTAGATGTACAATAATAGGGAGTTGTGGGGAGTGTGGCAAACAGAGAGCACATCTGTGTCCAAAAGAAGGCTGATAATTATAATCAGGGACAGATCTTCTGCTTCTTTTTTTTTTTTTTTTTTAGACGGTGTCTCGTTCTGTCAGGCTGGAGTGCAGTGGCACGATCTTGGCTCACTGCAACCTCCACCTCCCGAGTTCAAATGATTCTCATGCCTCAGCCTCCCAAGTAGCTGGGAGTACAGGCATGCACCACCATGCCTGGCTAACTTGTATTTTTAGTAGAGACAGAGTTTTGCCATATTGGCCAGGCCGGTCTTGAACTCCTGGTCTCAAGTGACTCACCTACCTTGGGATTACCTCTGGGATTACAGGTGTGAGCCACTGCACCTGGCCAGATCTTGTGATTCTTTAAGAGAAGTCAGAGTTCTGAATTTTTATGTGTGATTCCCCTAATTTAAAAATGTTTTTTGTTTGTTTGTTTTAATCATGAATGTCTAAGAGTAGAAGAATCCTCTTGCCCAATATATGCCATCCTCTGGCAGGTAGGTTATAACAGAGTTGACTTGGGCTTTCATTGTCTCATGGAGATCTTTGTGAAACAACTCTTGGAATTCTCACTCACTGCTTCCCCAGAGATCAGGCATGATCATGAGGAGCTAAGTCAGGGAACAGTTAGTTATGGTCTGCTGAGGACTTTGTGCACATGATTTGACTGTAAACAATCCTATGAAATGGTCATGATTGTCGCAACTTTGGAGATGAGGACACTTGGGTTCAGAATGCATAATTAATGTATAGAGAGTGACTAAGCTGAGATTTATACCCGGGCTGATCCAAAGCCTGGGACTGGAGTAGCAAAGAGGATATCACAGAAGGGGTAAAGGTTGAATAATAAAAATTTCACCTCTCTCGTAATATGCTGAGAGTGATATCAGTACAACTCCACTTCTAATGACCTCTAGAGAAATTATTTCCGGAAGTAAAGGAAATTTACAATAATCTTAGTTGGAGAGACTTTTGGAAATGTTACAACACTCCTTGAGATAATTTGCAATACCCTGCAGTGTTGCAGGACTGGAACTGAGAATTGCTGCCCTAAATATTTGCTTGTCCTCCTGATGATAATAATCATCAAGTATTACTCTTTGTCAAGGGGTTTGCATAGATCATTTCCGATCTTTGCAACAACTCCTGAAAGGTAGGCGTTGAAGCCTCCATTTTATTGTCAAGAAAAGGGAAGAGTTGAGAAACAATATAACTTAGTGCAATAACAGTAGTGCAAACCAGAATAATGTTTGTCTTATCTTATTTTAAAAAAATCAAATCATCCTTAATCTCATGCCAGAGACTACAGGGAATAAAATTGACACATTAATCACACATTTCCTAATACTCAGGTAATCTTTTCCCAAGAGTGTATCTCTGCAACTTCAAGGTTGCTATGTGGCAAACAACTTACATCACAGGTTGTTTACATATACATACTGGTGGAAAACATGGCGAACACTATTGTAAATTCACGAAAAAACCCTGAGTTCTCAGCAAATTGTATATATATACATATACACACACACATATATATACACACCCACATATGTGTACATATACAGATATATATATAAAATGGAAGAAGTTCAGAGCTTCCTTTTTCTTTATGTGTATATATACACACATATATATGTATATTTTTATTTATATATATTTTTTTATATATATATACACAAAAAATGGAAGATCTGGGGTTCCTGCCAACATACCTCTACAGTAAAGTGTTGCTGTGGAAACCCATGAATTCATGAATGATTTGTCCTTATTTCTTCTGACACTCCTGATAGCAGCACTACTGCTAGCCTCTGTTTAAATTGTAGTTAGTAATAACAATCTCATATTTTCACGTTACCTTACAGTTTATGAAACATTTTTACAGGTATTTGGTTTGATTCTCACAGCCACTCTGTGAGATAGGTAGTGCTATCATTATTTATGAGTTGCAACTAAATGATACTAAAATTCAGAAAGGTTGAGTGATCTGTCCAAGGTAACAGAGCTAGTAAGAAGAGTCACTTCTCCCATCACCCTGCCTTTTGGTCCTAAGTAAGTACCACAGTTGTTCTTTTGTAGAGGACAATCATTCGATCCTTTTGCCTTACAGGTGATTACTGTATGACAGGAAAAGTGGCAATAGGAGGTGAAAAAATAAATGATCTCATACAAATACTAATTGTTTCCATTGGGTATTGTCAGGAATTATCAACATTGAGTTCTCTGCATCACCTGACGTGTAGTGGCTTCACCTAACAGAAGTTACACCCCTATGAGCACTTACTTTGTACTGTTATAAGCACTTTTAACATATTATAACTCAATCTTAACAATCACAGAACAAAGATTCTATTTTTAAATCATACCCACTTTACAGGAAAGAAAACTGAGGCACAGAGGATTTAAGTCATGGGTCCTGGTTCACACAACTTGTTGGTGGCTAAACCAGAATTTGGGCCAAGATACTATGGTCCTGGGTCTTTAACCACTAGGCTAAATTGTCTTTTATATTAAGAATGAACATGTA
>NW_012115077.1:2696980-2701877 GCF_000951035.1 Colobus angolensis palliatus | reverse complement strand
TGATCCGCCCGTCTCGGCCTCCCAAAGTGCTGGGATTACAGGCTTGAGCCACCGCGCCCGGCCGAAAAATAATAACTTTTTAAAAAGCAAATGTAAAAAGACAGAGGGAGGGGCAAATGGGGAAAGGGAGATGAGAGAGAGAGACACATGCACACAGCTTGAAGTGCCGTGATGAGTCTTGTATTCCACTCAAAGAACACATGCCTTGAAGTGAGCACAAGAGTGGGAGGAGCGTCGGCTCCCCTGGTCAGTCCCAGTTCCCTCATGGCTCTCTAGGTGTGAGTCTATTGTGAGCTGAGAGTGAGTCTAGTCCTCAAGAATTCGTATTTTTTGTACAACATAGTCCCTAAAAGGAAGCCAAATACCTCATTTGGTTCTCAACCACGAAATAGCCCTCTCTTTCCATGCTGGAATAAAAATTTTCTCTACGGTGCTTACAAAGAGGAGATATTTGGGTCTCCGATGATGCCTTCCCAAAGAATTTGCAAGGATAATTTTGACCAATTTGTGTTTGACTTTGGAGCCTCATCCTTGAGTAAGTCACAATTCCACTTATATCTTTGAACATGGTCAGTGCTGAAGGGAGTAGTCAGATTCCTGTAGTTTGTCACGCAACTGTGCTGTATGTATTCAACATTGCTCATGGAGAAGTTGTAGCTACCAGATATACATGAAGCCACCGGATCCATGAACAGTTGTTTGAAAACCTGGCCCCTCATCCTGGCTCAGCCACTAATGAACTGCTCAACTCAAGGAAATGATGTAACATTTTATAGGTTCAAAACTAAGGGACTAGACCGGAAGATAATCTGTAAGATCCTGTGAGACCTCACATTATATGATTGCTATTTTTTAAAAGTTTAACAATAGATGGGGCTCGGCAGCTCATGCTTGTTAATTCCAGCACTTTGGGAGGCTGAGACCAGATGATTGCTTGAGCCCATGAGTTCGAGACCAGCCTGGGCAACATGGTTAAACCTCTTCTCTACAAAAAATACAAAAATTAGTTGGGCCTGGTGGCATAGGCCTGTGGTCCCATCTACTCTGGAGGCTGAGGTGGGAGGATCACTTGAGCCAGGCAGGTTGAGACTGCAGTGAGCCATGTTCTTACAAAATACAAAAAAAATACAAAATACAAAATACAAAAAATTAGCCAACGTGGTGGTGTACACCTATAGTTCCAGCTACTCAGGAGGCTGAGGCAGGAGAATCGCTTGAACCCTGGAGGCAGAGGCTCCAGTTGGCCAGGATCACGCCACTGCACTCCAGCCTGGGTGACAGAGCAAGACTCTGTCTCAAAAAGAAAAAAGAAAAACAAAACCAAAACTCCCAAAATAATAATGAAACAACTCTTAGGCGGCCTTACTACTTCCTAGGCAGCTCAAGGGCATCATTAAACAATTCCACCAAAGAGGATATGAACTTTGTTGCCACTCAAGAATCACAGCCTTGAATTCCTGAAATGACTTTATAGCTATGGTACTTCATAAAAGTGTTCAATAACAAACTTGACTCACTTGGAAATCACCAGTCTAAAGGACTTTGCTCCAATTTGAGATGTGAGTTATACTCGTTTTTAAGACAATATTTAACGATGTATTAACAAGTTCATATTTCTGCTAAAGATTCACAATTTTTTTTTTTTTTGAGAGTCTCACTCTGTTGTCCAGGCTGGAGTGTAGCGGTATGATCTCGGCTCACTGCAACCTCTGCCTTCCGGGTTCAAGCGATTCTCACCCTTCAGCCTCCCAAGTAGCTGGGATTACAGGCGCGTGCCACCAGGCCTGGCTAATATTTTTGTATTTTTAGTAGAGATGGGCTTTCACCATGTTGCCAGCCTGGTCTTCAACTCCCGGCCTCAAGAGATCTGCCTGCCTTGGCCTCCCGAAATGCTAGGATTACAGGCATGAGTCACCATGCCTAGCCTAAGAGTCACAATTTCTTGATCACTCTAAATGCAGGGATAATGCTTGTATGATTCTACAATGCTATCAGTCGTATAACAAAGTCTTCTATCAATGATTCCTTGTTTGTCATGTTGAGTGGTCTTCATTATTTTCTACCTATATCAGATAAATTAAAATGGGCAAATGTGAAAACTTAACAGGTGCAAATTTGTGTCCCTAAGAAAAACTTCATGATTATGTTCCATTAACTATCCACTAATGGGACAATTAGAAAAATGCCATAGGAAAACACTCAGTCATTTATAAATCTGCAGGTTTATTGTATAGACTGGTATGTCTAAAGTGCTTGAATTTCGCTTACATTACATCTTTTGATCCTTAGGCTTAGAGAGCTTAAGTTTTTGTTTGCTTGTATTTTGGAGACAGGGTCTTGCTCTGTCACCCAGGCTGGAGTGCAGTGGCGTGATCACAGTTCACTGCAGCCTTCAGCTCCCAGGCTCACGTGATCCTCCGGCCTCAGCCTCCCAAGTAGCTGCCCACAGACACATGCCGTCATGCCCAGCCTTTTTTTTTTTTTTTTTTTTTTTTTTTTTGTAGAGACGGGGTTTTGCCATGTTGCCCAGACTGGTCTTGAACTCCTGGGCTCAAGTGATCCACCCACCTCAGCCTCACAGAGTGCTGGGATTCCAGGTGTGAGCTACCATGCCCAGCTGAGAGTTTAAGTTTTTAATCTCTGGAATCAGACTGCTTGGGTTTGTATTTTGACTCTATCACTTTATTAGCTGTGCAAGTTATTATGTGCAAGTCACCTAGCCTTTCTGTTCTTGCGCTTCCTCATCTATAAAATGGGAATGGTAATAGAACCCACCTCCTGACTTAGGGTTATTGTGAAGATTAAACGGGCTAAAGCTTGTATAGAAAGCAGAACAATGCCTGCGGCACAGGAAGTACTCAATAAATTTTAGCTACTATAGCTAGTATTATTATCCACCCCACTTTTCAGAAGATGAAACAGACTCAGATTAAATGAATACCTACAAACACTAAAAGTATTAAATACTAAAGCCATTAAAATACCAGAGCTATTAAAACCAGGTATAATAGACTTCAAACTTTGGCCTCTTTTTCCTAACTCCATGCTGCCTTTCTTACTTAATGTAAGAAATTCAGAGTTCTAATTGAGGACTTTTAGGGAACAATTTCTTTCTTTCTTTCTTTCTTTTCTTTTCTTTCTTTCTTTCTTTCTTTCTTTCTTTCTTTCTTTCTTTTCTTTCTTCTTTTTCTCTTTCTTTCCCTTCCTTTCTTTCTCTCTCTCTCTCTCTGCCCCCTCTCTCTTTCTTCTTTCTTTCAGGGTAAGATGCATGTTTATCTTTTGTTTTTAGTTTTCATTTGCACTGTAATGTCTTCAGTTTTACTTTTATCTGATGAATCACTTTTGTTGGAACAAGGAAGAAATAAAATTAAACGAAAGAAAAATCAGGTGAGAACAAAAAGTGGAAATTGGATGAAAAAACATTACAAAGGATATGCACTGGAAAAGGTGGAACCGAGCCACCAACTCCTGCATATTCACTTTGTTTTGTGATTTTTATGCTTTTTTTTTTTTCTTTTTAAGTCTCTGGCCAGGTGCGGTGGCTTATGCCTGTAATCCCAGCACTTTGGGAGGCTGAGGCAGGTGGATCACTTGAGGTCGGTAGGTCGAGACCAGCCTGGCCAACATGGTGAAACCCCGTCTCTACTACAAATACAAAAATCAGCCGGGCATGGTGGTGTGTACCTGTAATCCCAGATAATTGGGAGGCTAAGCCAGGAGAATCGCTTGAACCCAGGATGCAGAGGTTGCAGTGAGCCGAGATCATATCACTGCACTCCAGCCTGGGCAACAGTGAGACCCTGTCTTAAAAAAACAAAAACAAAACAAAACAAAAAAAACACCATAATTATTATACTTAAACATTTGCTTCAGATAGTAAAGGATGTAATTCATAAACAAAGGAAGAATTAAAGAAAGCTTTGGTTTTGCATCTTTAAGTAATGCCAGTCTAACAGCATTCCCAGAAGGAAACTGGGATCTAAGGTCTCCAGTGATATTTAATTGTGATTTTCTCTCAAGTCCAATTTCCTCTGTTTCACCTCTGTCACTTTCTCTTCCATTTGCCCTTATTTTCCTTTTATCTTTGCTCCAATCTTTCTGTACTTCAACAAAATTTAGCCTTTGGTGATTGTGGTAGTCACTTTTAAAGAGTAAGTAACGCAAAAAAGCATTTTTAGGGTAGCCCAACCAGGACTTCCTTCTAGCTAGATCCTCACAGCACTGAGGATCAGCACCTTATTTTGTTGCTCTTCACAAGGATCTTCCTTTCTCCCTGGCAGGAGGAAAGAAAAATAGAGACAGTTTCCCTGCATCTTCCAGGACAAGGTCTTAACTCCTCTGTGGGCACTGGCGGCTGTCTACACTCGGCCCCTGTCCTCTCTCTCCTTAGTTCAGCTGTGCTCAGTTTCCAAACAGAGATTTTGTTGTTTTAAGACTTTTAAGGGGCCGGGTGCTGTAGCTCACGCCTGTAATCCCAGCACTTTGGGGGGCCAAGGCGAGCGGATCACGAGGTCAGGAGATCGAGACCATCCTGGCTAACACGGCGAAACCCCGTCTCTGCTAAAACATACAAAAAACTTAGTCAGGTGTGGTGGCAGGCACCTGTAATCTGAGCTACTCGGGAGACTGAGGCAGGAGAATGGCGTGAACCCAGGAGGCAGAGCTTGCAGTGAGCCGAGATCGCGCCACTACTCTCTAGCCTGGGCGACAGAGCAAGACTCCATGTCAGAAAAAAAAAAAAAGACTTTTGGGGCCCAGCACTTTGGGAGGCTGAGGCAGGCGGATCACAAGGTCAGGAGTTTGAGATCGGCCTGGCCAACATGGTGAAACCCCATCTCTACTAAAAATTTAAAAAATTAGCTGGGCGTGGTGGCAGGCTCCTATAATCCCAGCTACT
>NW_012115077.1:2691792-2696065 GCF_000951035.1 Colobus angolensis palliatus | reverse complement strand
GTAATTTTTATATTTCAGTAGAGACAGGGTTTCACCGTGTTGGCCAGTCTGATCTAGAACTCCTCAGGTGATCTGCCCGCCTCGGCCTCCCAAAATTCTGGGATTATAGGCGTAAGCCACCGCGCCCAGCCTTCCTTTCTTTCTTAAGTCACTGCAGTCACAATGACCTTTTAAAGAAGTAATATTTCATATATGCAAATACAAACATAATATATAAAATTAGGTATAACAAATATTGTAGAATGAACACCCATGTACTCAACACCAGCTTAAGAAATAGGAAACTAGACTGGGCATTGTGTCTCATGCCTGTAATGCCAGCACTTTGGGAGGCTGAGGTGGGCGGATCACAAGGTCAGGAGTTCGAGACCAGCCTGGCCAACATGGTGAAACCCCATCTCTACTACAAATACAAAATTAGCCGGGCATGGTGGCAGGTGCCTGTAATCCCAGCTACTTTGGGAGGCTGAATCAGGAGAATCGCTTGAACTCAGGATGTGGAGATTGTGGTGAGCCAAGATTGCACCACTGTACTTCAGCCTGGGTGACAGAATGTGGCTCAGTCTCAAAAAAAATTAAAATATAGGAAACTATAAATACCTTTGAAGCTCAGTGTCTCCTCCCCAAAGGTAAATACTATCTTGAATTTGGTGTTTAACATTCACTTGTTAAAAAAATATATTTTACTATCTATGTATATATTTCTAAACAATACTTTAGGCCAGGCACAGTGGCTCACACTTGTTATCCCAGCACTTTGGGAGGCCGAGGCGGGCAGATCACGAGGTCAAGAGATCAAGACCATCCTGGCCAACATGGTGAAATCCCATCTCTACTAAAAATACAAAAATTAGCTGGGTATGGTGGTGCCTGTAGTCCCAGCTACTCCAGAGGCTGAGGCAGGAAAATTGCTTGAACCCAGGAGCTGGAGGTTGCAGTGAGCCGAGATCAAGCCACTCTACTCCAGCCTGGCAAGAGAATGAGACTCAGTCTCAAAAAAAAAAAAAAAAAATTATTTGACTTTGCTTGTTTTTGAAATTTTGAAAACAGATTTCATGCCATTTGCTCTGCAACGTGATTTTTGTACTCAACATTGCTTCTGAAACTCATCCATGTAGATTTTTACTACTGTGTTATAATATTCCATTATATGACTGTATCACGATTTATACAAATTCCTGTGATGAACTGTTGGATTTTTTTTGAGTTTTTATGCAACCACCAGCAAAGCTAGGATCAACAGTTTTGACCATGACTTCTAGTACATGTATGTAAGAATTTATCTAGGGAAAGAGAAATTACTGTGATAATGAAAATGTTCTAGTTATATGCTCTCCATCCAATGAGGTAGCCTCCAGCCATGTGTGGCTATTAAGCACATGGAATATAACTATTATAACTGAAAAACTAAATTTTTATTTTACTTAATTTAGATTTAAATAGCCACAAGCATCTAGTGGCTACCATATTGGACAGAATAGCTCGAGAAAATATACACAAGAATAGAGTTGCTAGATTATGGAGTATGTGTGTCTTCAACTTTACAAAATATTGACAAAAGTTTTCTAAAGTGGTAATATTAATTTATACTTCTATTAGCAGTATAAAAGAATTGTCAACATATTTTTTAAAGCCCGCCTTAAAAATTTTTGCTTATCTAGGTATAAACTGGGAATAGTCAGAGGTGTTTGAACCAGAGTGACAGCATCCGGAATTGGGGCTGTGTAAAATAAGGCTGAGACCTACTGGGTTGCATTCCCAGGAGGTTAGGCACTCAATCACAGGATGTAATAGGTCATTGGCACAAGGTACAGGTCACAAAGATCTTGCTGATAAAAGGATATGGTAAAGAAGCCAGCCAAATCCCATCAAATCAAGATGGCAATGAAAGCTACCTCTGATCATCCTCACTCCTCATTATACATTAATTGTAAAACATTAACGTACTAAAAGACACTCCCACTGGCACCAGGACAGTTTACTAATGCCACAACAATGTCAAGAAGTTACCCTATATTGGCCAAGCACAGTGGCTCATGCCTGTAATCCCAGCACTTTGGAAGGCCAAGGCAGACGGATCACAATGTCAGGAGTTCAAGACCAGCCTGGTCAACATGATGAAACCCTGTCTCTACTAAAAAAAATATAAAAATTAGCTGGGCATGGTGGCGGGTGCCTCTAATCCCAGCTACTTGGGAGGCTGAAGCAGGAGAATTGCTTGAACCTGGAAGGCAGAAGTTGCAGTGAGCCAAGATCGTGCCACTACACTCCAGCCTGGGCAACAGAGCAAGACTCTGTCTCAAAAAAAAAAAAAAAATGTTACTCTAAAACGGGGAGGAACCCTCAGTTCCAAGAATCATCCACCCCTTTCCCAGAAAACTAATGAATAATCCATCCCTTGCTTAGCATATAATTAAGAAATAACTAGAATTAGTCAAGCAGCCCAAATCGCTGTTCTGCCTGTGGAGTAGCCATTCTTTTATTTCTTTGCTTTCTTAATAAACTTGCTTTCACTATACTGTATGGACTCGCCCTGAATTCCTTCTTGTGCGAGGTCCAAGAACCCTCTCATTGGGCCTGGATCGGGATCCCTTGCCAGTGAAGGCATCTTATTTGCGTTTTAGTTGGTATTTCCATCATCATTGTTTATTTGCCATTTATGCTTTCTTTTTTGTAAAATGTCTGTCTAAGTCTTTTGTCTCCTTTCCTGTTGGGTTGTTTGCCTTTTCCTATCGATATTTTGGAGTTCTTTATATATATTTTTGCTTGTTTGATGTGTATATATTTTAATATTTTATTTTCCAATTAAATGTGTTACAATTATCCTCAAAGTTGCCCTTAGAAACATAAATGAAATCATGTATCATTTCTTAAAATTCATTACACTTCAAATAAAACCTAAACTTCTTATGATGATGCAGTGAACATTGTGATTAACTCTCGACACCCATCCCATCTCTGTAGCACTGAGGAGAAACAATACAATTTGGGAAATTGACCAGTGTAGTAAGGATAGGCTTCATCGAGGTAAGGGTAATCCCAATCATTGGTTACAATGATTGGTTCAGGAAAAGGCATGTAGTCTCCTTTTGGACAACAAAATTCAGGGAGAGATTTGCTGAAAGCTTCTGGGAAAGTTGGCCTTCACTCTTAGGAGGGAGTAAGAAAAAGCCAGACTTTTTTCCACTGGACTTGAAAGAGGAAGTGAAACTGCCTTTGCAAAAATTATAACAGTGAGAAAATTATGATAATGAAAAAGATCTGATCTAACAACTCCCATATTGCCTTTAACCTCCAAACTATTCTTGTTCATTCCTGGGCTTGGGCCAAGCTAACTTTGGGAGAAACTTAGTTTATAGTTTAAATGATAATAGCCTTTCCCCAAATTAAACTGCCTTTGTAAAACTAATGAAAGATCACTGTTAGGAGGATTAGAGAAGCTTGGATTCTGCTAAGATCTAGGTGTGAATAATGACCACCCATTATTACAGAGGTCACAAGATTTGCATCTTCCTCAGTTACACCTACTGATAACATCACTATTGTAGAACATCTGCTATTGTAGAACCTAAGATTGGCCTTTTGAAATGTCTTTTCAGGCTTTTGCATTTCTGACAACTAGATGGCCTCACCCAGACCCACGACTCTTGACTCATCTGGTCCTGTGGCCCCACCCAGAAGTAGATTCAGCACACAAGGACTGGGGTTTCCACATCCCTATGATTGTATCCCCAACCAATCAGCTGAACCCATTCCTTTGCCTGTTAAACTGTCTTTGAAAAACCCTAGTCTCTGTGTTTTCAGGGAGGCTGATTTGAGTAATAATAAAGCTGTGGTCTCCTAATTAGCTGGTTCTATGTGTATGAAGCCTTTTCTCTATTGCAATTCCCCTGTTTTGATAAATTGGCTCTGTCCGGGCAGCAGGCAAAATGAACCCAATGACCTTGCTAAGTGGTGCTTGTTTCTATAAGGCCCTTGCCCTTGCTTTCTCCCACAGAGCCTCACAAAGCCAGATCTTTATTGTCATTCAGTTTCAGAACAAATAGTTACCTCCTTAAAGAGGCCTTTAATGCCACTACTCCCCCTGGCCAATGCCACTACTCCCCCTGGCCAGTGACTATCAATCATTGTGTTTTATTTTCTTTATGTCACTATTTGAAATAGTGATATATTTTTATATGTCATATATTTGTTTATTGTCTAACTCCCCCACCAGAATGCAAGCACCAGAAGGGAGAAACCTTGTCTATCTGGTTTTCCTGTGTATTTCTGT
>NW_012115077.1:2676691-2691742 GCF_000951035.1 Colobus angolensis palliatus | reverse complement strand
CGATCTCGGCTCACTGCAAGCTCCGCCTCCCGGGTTCAACGCCATTCTCCTGCCTCAGCCTCCCGAGTAGCTGGGACTACAAGCGCCCGCCACTGCGCCTGGCTAACTTTTTGTATTTTTAGTAGAGATGGGGTTTCACCGTGGTCTTGACCTCCTGACCTCGTGATCCACCCACCTCGGCCTCCCAAAGTGCTGGGATTATAGGCGTGAGCCACTGCACCTGGCTGTATTTCTGTATCTAATACAGTGCCTGACATGTAATAATGCTCAATGAATTTTTTTTTTCTTTTTCTTTTTGAGACAGGGCTTCACCATGTTGGCCAGGCTGGTCTTGAACTTCTGGCCTCAAGTGATCCACCTACCTTGACCTCCCAAAGTGCTAGGATTACAGGTGTGAGCCACCACACCCAGCCGAATATTTTTTGTATTAATCAAAAAATAATGATTAATTTTGTCGTGTTCATTTTCCCTACTAGATTGAAGCTTCTTGAAGTCAAGGACTAGTCTCTTTCATTTTCTGTATTTCAAGTGCCTAGTACAGTTGCTGCCAATCAGTAGGCGTTCAATAAGCAGTTAAATACATGAATTAAAGAGAGAAATTTTGGGGAAATATAATGTCAACTTACTCCCTTTATGGGAAATACAATTTGAAGTTGATTCTCTCTCATTTTTTTTTTAACTGATAGAGGAGGATTTTGTGAGTACAGTCATATCCCCATGAGTAAAAGATGCATACCTTTCAAAGGGCTTCATGGTTTAACTATTTTTTCAACCTCATTTCTTACCTTCTATATACATTTTTTCCCCTGCCATTTACTCTATGCTACTGCCACACCAAATTCTAGAGCAGCCGAATTTTCTGAAAGGGATACATTCCTGAAATCTTCACATAAAATTTAAAACTTCCAAAATCCAAGACTATTTTTCTCATAGCAATAAATGTGAATTTATTGAAGGAAAGATACTATTTTTCCAGCTAAAATGGCTCCGCCATGTGGCACTAGCATAAACAGTTTCTAATTCACTTTACCGCCACCAGGTTTGAAAGTATGCAATTCCTGACAAATATTAAATATTACAAAGGTTTCACACCACTTCAAATTTTGTGTATATAATGAAGTACTATTAATGGTTTATAATGAATGATTCCAAATTTGCATATCTCAAGTGCTCATAAAACTCGACCAAACTTTCTATTTGTTCTTGAATCAGACTCAAGGCCATTCAGGCCTCCACCTTTGCATGTGCTGTTTCCTCTGCCTAGAATGCTCTGTGAAGTGCTAGCACCTAGGGCAGTGACTAGCAGAAATGTTATATCCAGAGGTGAGAATAATGTGGGTGCAAACATCAAGAACATTGGATCAACATTCAAGAACATTGGATCATGTTTCAAAAAAACCCCAGACATAATCTACAACTAATGTTGAATATGCTGAAACATTTAAAACCTGAATCTAAAATTCTCTGGGCTTAAGGAGGGGTCACAGGGTTGGGTTAAGCCCACATGGAGTTTAGGAGTGGCAGGGAAGGTGGAAGTCAGAAAGCTGCCAGTTCTCCTGGACTCAGATAGGTGCATGTCACATTCTGGAGAAAAATTATAGTGAAGGGATATAGGCTCCTTTGGGCCCCAAAATCCCCAGGATCCAATATCTCAAAGTTTTGGCAGGGTCAGCACCTGCTAGCTTTGCTCATCTTAGGGAGGCGGGAATTACAAGCATAAGAATGGGGATGAGAGTGGAAAGGGAGAAATAATTTTCCCAAACTCCACCCAGGACATTCTAAATCAGGGGTTGAAAACATAAATATCCACAGGCAATAAATGTAACACTTTTTTCCCCCGTTTTTGATGCAGAAATTACTATTATGGGAAAACAACAGTATTTTTTTTTTCTTTTTTTTTTTGACAGGGTTCAGTTCTGTTGCCCAGGCTGGGGTGCAGTGGTGCAATCTCTGCTCACTATAACCTCTGCTTCCCAGGCTCAAACCATTCTCCCACCTCAGCCTACCAAGTAGCTGGGACTATAGATACACACTACCACCGCCTGGCTAATGTTTGTATTTTTGGTAGAGATGGGTTTCGACACAGGATTTTTCTCGGCCACTTTGCCAGCCAGAGACCTCTGGCCAGGTCTTGCTTGGCACTAGGTTTGTCGCAGGAGGCACTCAGCCCACTCGGCCCATAGGCCGTGCCTGATTTGTGCTCTAGCACAGATCCCACAGGCATCACAACTGCATGCTCAGTCCCCAGTGGGAAGGGATGTGTGGGCGAGCGAGTGCAGGGTCTAGCCAGTAGCTCCAAGTGCTGGCATAGGAGCGGGCTCCATGTGGTGCCTGCGGTTGAACCACATCTGTTGCAAGAGACTCCTGTGGTGGACTCTAGCATCCAAGTGAGGGGAACGTGGTGGTGCCCAAACAGGGAAGCCTGTGACCCTGAAGCCCCAAAAGGATGTGTTACAACACGCTAACAGCTCTTCTAGTCTGAGGTTAACCATTCTATCAGTCCCACTGCCCTGCTCTAGCCCATGGCTCTGGAGTTGACTCAGCCCTGCCATAGTGTGGGGCAGCTGCCAGGTGCCAATGTGGGGTGGAGGGCTACAGTGTTATTGCCTTTTTGTATTTGCATTCAGCAGGGTCCTAAGTTTTTGTCCCACGTCCAAGAAGAATGAGACTACGCTGACAATCAAAGGGTGAGAAGGATGGAGAAGAGTTTTATTGGACGATGAAATACCTCTCACTAGAGAGGGAATGCGAGAATGGTCTCCCACCTGAAGTTGGGTGGTCTCTCTCCCAGGGTGGCTGGGTCCAGGGCTTTTATGGGCTCAGAACGGGGCAGTGTGTGCTGATTGGTTTGTGGGTATGGCAAAAAGGCTAAAACAAAGGCACAACAGTGTAAAAAATCAATTAGGGAAGGGTAGGTATATGTAAATTATGTGAAGGATGGGGTTCAGTCAGAGGAAAGCATGCCAAATAGGAAGAGGGGTTCTCAATTCAGTCCATGGATTTATCCAAAACTTGTAGCTTGGCTTTCAGGCTTTAAACTGTCTTTGGCTTGAAGGTGGGATTTCACTGGGGACCGGCCCCTATCTGCTTAGGCATTTCACTACCTCCTGTTGCTATCAGTTTCACCATGTTGCCCAGGCTGGTCTTAAACTCCTGGATTCGAGTGATCTGCCTCCTTGACCTCCCAAAATGCTAGGCATGAGCCACTGCACCCAGCCAAAACAACAATATTTTAAAGAGAAGCCAGCTACTGGATTTGTATCCAAAACTTTCCAATTATAAATATTGTCTCAAAAAAAATTTTCTTTGAGACAGGGTCTTGCTCTGTCATCCAGGCTGGAGGGCAGTGGCGTGATCATGACTCACTGCAGCCTCAACCTCCCAAACTCAAGCAACTTTCCCATCTCAGACTGCCAGGTAGCTGGGACTAAGGTGCACACTATCACACTGACTAATTTTTGTATTTTTTATAGACACAGGGTTTTGCCATGCCATGTTGCTCAGGCTGATCTCCAACTCCTGAGCATTCTGCCTGCCTCAGCCTCCCAAAGTGCTGGGATTCCAGGCGTGAGCCACTACCCCGGCCAGCTCAAAAATTTTAAATTACCATGCAGGCCAAACAAAAAGTCTCAAAGCTGAATTTCCTCCAATAGGCTACCAGTGTGTGAACTCTGAAGTTGACTATCACGTCTGGTGAAATATAAGAAGGTTTCCTAACCAAGGCAAATCTTGGAGTTAGTGGGACGACACTTAAGTATGAATGAGTTTCATAGAATTGGAGAATGTTTGTGTTAGATTCTAGCGTAGACTTCCATTCAACATAAAAACCTGGTCTTTTCTATCGAAATAGAAGTAGTTGCAGCCAGGCACAGTGGCTCACACCTATAATGCCAGCACTTTGGGAGGCCAAGGTGGGCAGATCACCTGAGGTCAGGAGTTTGAAGCCAGCCTGGTCAACATGGTGAAACCCTGTCTTTACTAAAAACACAAAAATTAACTGGGTGTGTTGGCCAGGCGCCTGTAATCCCAGCTACTTGGGAGGCTGAAGCAGGAGAATTGCTTGAACCTGGGAGGCAGAGATTGCAGTGAGCCGAGATCACACCATTGCATTCCAGTCTGGGAGACAAGAGCGAGACTTCGTCTCAAAAAAAAAAAAAAAAAAAAAGAAGTAGTTGACAAACACATGTCAAAGATTGGTGGACAGCAAAGGAGGAGACACAGAGTGGGCAATCAATATGCCTTGTGACTGGCCTTGTTTGCTTTAACTTGGTAGAGTGGTGTGGAAGCAACAGGCAGAAGGCATGTCTGCTGTGGCAGATGGTGCTGCCTCACAGGATTTATAAAGATTTTCTTTTCTTTCTTTTTAGAGACAGCTGAGTACAGCAGTGTGATCATAGCTCACTGCACCCTCAAACTCCTGAGCTCAAGTGATCTTCCCACCTCAGCCTCCTGAGTAGCTAGGTCTAAAAGTGTCTGCCACCACATTCAGCTAATTTTTTTCTAAAATTTTTTCTTTCTTTCTTTCTTTCTTTTTTTGTAGTGGTGGGGTTTCACTATGTTGCCCAGGCTGGTCTTCAACACTTGGCCTTTAACTCGAGGCAGGAATCCTCCCACCTCAGCCTCCCAAAGTGCTGGGATTACAGGCAATATTTTCTTTTTTAATATTATGGACTTCATACTAGAATTCTGTTTCTGGTTGCCTTGTCCCATTAGGTGTCACTGGGCTGTATAACATCTCTTCTGGCTGGAATAAGAGGGACAGAATATAAGAATTTTCTTCTTGGAGAAATGTCTTCCTGGGTGGGTCATTTGGGGGCAACCCACTGGGAAACCAGTTTTATTCTGTACCTCCTCACCATGCCCACATGGGGGCTGAGTGCATGGGTGTGAATTGCTGGGTGGAAATCTGGTAATAAGGGTGCCACCCTGATGATGAGGACAGAGCAGGATGCTGGCAAAGAGATGATGATAGAAATCTCTGGGCATGCGGTGGAGAAATGTAATTGCCAGCATGGAAAGGGTGGCAATAGCTGTAAAACTGGTCCCCTCCACCTTCCCCAGTGATTCCATCTCCTCCTGAGCTCTTACTTTTGCAATTGTATCCTCTCTGACGTATATTTAATCTCTCATCTATACTGATTCCTTCCTCTCATCCTCCAGTAGACATAAATTTACCCTTTCTCCCCAAAGAGCTTCCCTAATATTTACCTCCCTCTCCACTCACTACAATGTGGCTTCTGCCCACCCTTCCCCTCCACTAAAACTGCCCTAAGGTTGCCTGCAACCCACTTGCCAAAACCAATCTTACTTGACTTTCTGCAGCTTTTAGTTCAATTCACTGTCCTCGCCTTGCCTTCCTGGGATTCCAGGACGTAACTCCCCAGGTCTCCTACTTCTCTGACTGCTCTTTCTATTTCTGCTAGCTCCTCTGTTTTCATCCATACTTTAAACATTATCATTTTCAGAGCTAATGCTACCCCCATATGGCATCCTTATAAGAAGTCGTGAAAGGGGCCGGGCGTAGTGGCTCACGCCTTTAATTCCAGCACTTTGGGAGGCCAAGGTGGGCGGATCACGAGGTCAGGGGTTCAAGACCAGCCTGGCCAACATGGTGAAACCCCGTCTCCCTTAAAAATACAAAAATTAGCTGGGTATAGTGGTGCGTGTCTGTAATCCCAGCTACTCAGGAGGCTGAGGCAGGTGAATTGCTTGAACCCAGGAGGTGGAGGTTGCAAGTGAGCCGAGATTACACAGCGAGACTCTGTCTCAAAAAAAAAAAAAAAAAGTAGTGAAAGATACATCATACTCTGTGCACAGCCTTGGCCAGGGTGCATGGCTTGGCAAGCAGAGCCTGGACTGTATTTTAGTCTCTACTTACCACACTCAGCCTGGTACCCTTGTGCCATGAACACCCTGTGCCACTGCACATTGCAGCCCAGGGCACTATCTGTGGTCTTCATCTCTTTCTCGCTCTATCCTCTTTCCCTCTGTAACCCTGCTGACTTTCATGGTTCCAACTTGAACTTATGTGTCTCACCTAATCTCTAGGTATCTTTTCATCTACCTCCTGAACTTCTCTTCCTGGGTGTCCTGCGGGCATCCTAATTTTGCTCTAGCCCAAACTCAGTTCAGATCTGCACACTTGCAAATATGCAAATATGCCTAGTTTTCTGCATGCCCTCTCTTGGTTAATGATACCACCTTCCATCTTCTTATTCAGCCGAAAACCTCAAAATTATCGATGCCTCTTCCCTTTCCGCAATTTAAGGCTTTTGTCCTCTCCCAGGTTCACTACTGGAAGAACCTTCTAAACAGTTTCCCTATCTCCAGAGCCTCTCCCCTCCAAATCACTCTCCCCACTGCCACCAGGTTTCTTTTTTTACACGGACTTCAGCATGTTTTTCCTTTGTTTCAAAACCCATTTTGTCTTCTAATTAACCATAAGATAAAGTCCAGATGCTCAGGCATTGCACATAAAACCCTTTATATCTTGGCCCAAACTCACACTTTTCCAGTCCTACACCTTGCCTCTGCTCCCAACACATGCCTTGCTCTTGGCCACATCCGGTTATGATGCACCCTTTCTCGAACATGATTTTATTCTCTGTGCCTTCGCTGGTGCCTTGAATGCCCTTCTCCTGTTCTTTGACTTGTAAAAATCTCATCCACTCTTCAAAATCATGCTCTCTTGTTACTTCTATTTTCAGGCACCCTTTGGCCCTAATTGATGGTGCTCTCCTCATTGCTTCTACAGTCTACAGCGCTAGTGGTATGCTACTACAGAGAGTCTAAAAGTTGTTTTGCCTTTCTTTCCTACTACACTGAGCTTCTTAAGGGCAAGATTAAGTTTTGTTCATCTCTATGTCATCAGTAGTTTGTCCAGTGCCTAGTACATGTTAGACATTGAATAAAAATTTATTATTTGAATTGGACAGGATGCTTGAACATCATTTTGTGAAAAGACCAGTGATTTCTTTCTGTATAATTTTCAGCCTCTTCTTTTTCAGATATTGAAAGAACCTCAGAATACGATGGTTGATGGGCCCACTTAAAATAGTTGCTATGTTATAGCCCCAGTTTTTAGCTGAGTCTCTCTAGGGACATAGAAACTGTGCTTTCTCGAATGACTGGTGCCTCAGTATGGATTTTTCCAGATATCAGAGTTCCTTAGAACTGCGATGATTTCCAACCTAAGAAGACCTAGATTCTAGGTTCCACACACACACACACAGAATCTTATTGTTTTGAATAGTAGATACAGGGTTTCAGTGTTTTTGTTTTACCCTTTTTGGGTTCTATCCCAACATCTTACTAAAGGCTGAGATTTCAGGGCATGAAAAACGGAATCAACAAAAACAAGGTTTTTACAATCTCAAAACTTTGGGAAACTGTTATCTTGAAAGCCTAGAGGGGGAACATCAGTTAGTTTTGTAGAGAACTCGGCAAAACAACATTGAGGCATAAGGCTAGCCTCTGTCATCCTCCTGGGTTAAACCCAACGGGACATGCTGGACTATACAGGAGACACTCGTGAACTCCGTGAAGACCAAATGGGTAGCGTTCTTGGAATGAGCAGATGTCTATTTGTAGAACTCTGGTAATAGCTTTGGAGTGGGTGGGAAAGAGCTTGGTTCCAATTTCCCCTCAAAGACAATTATTTGCTTCTGACGAGAATCCAAGCAACCAGTTGCCATTGAGAATGCAGTGATTGGTCAGCAAACGAAGCCTATAGGAAGAGCCTTCGGGTGCATTCCTTGTGACCCGTCCTAAGCCTGATGCTTAATTATGGGACCTCTCAGCTCCTCCCTCCCGCCTCGAGCTCCCTTTTGGCTTCTCACAAGGATTCCTGGGGACGATTTCCTGATGCTAGAGTACTTGGGGTCTGGGCCCGTAGGGAACACGTCAAGCCTTCCTCCTCGGAGCCGGCCTGATACCGAGACGGCGCCCGCGCGGCCCGGAGGCGGGAACCCGGGGACCAGGGCTCCGGCACCGCCTTGCCTCGCAGAACAACTACACGGTAGTGCGCGGGGGCAGGCGCGGCCTCGGGCCCCCGGCACCGGCTGACCCAGCGCGTCAGCGAGGCCGCCCCCGTCGGCCCTCCCCCGGGCGGGGCCAGCCCCGACGGCGCTGAGTCAGCAACGCGAGGGGGGAGTTTTGTCCCTCCGCGGACCCCGTTTCTCCCGGCCTCAGCCTCCCCGCCGCTACCGCCAAGCCGGTTTCCTTTTTCCGGCGCTCCGGGTGCGAGAGGCAGGTCCGGCGCTTTAGGCAGGGAGCCGCAGCGCAACCCCGGCGCTCACCCGAGGACCCTGGAAGCTACTCTTACCCCGCCGGTCAGCGTGGGCGCCATGAGCAGCGCGGGTGAGGTGCCGCCGTCCCCCGCCGAGACCCCGCCGCGGTCCTCTCTGGAGGAGCTCCGCGGTCCCCGTGAGGCCCGGCGGCGGGGAAGGCCGGGGGCTGGGACCCTGGGCGATGGCGGGGAGGGAGCTTTCGGGGCGGGCTGGAGCGGCCTGGAGGGAGACAGCGCCTTGGAGGAGGATGCAGCTCATGGGCTTCCCCGCTGCAGCGGGCACCCCAGGATGCGCTTACGAAGTTAGATCCGGGACGCGGGAGCCCCAGATCAGTTCTCTTCCCCCTCTTTTTTGGCGTTAAAAGCCCGTTTGGTCTCCCAACAGGACTGAATTCGGAGAAGGTAGCTGCTCTGATACAGAAACTGAATTCCGACTCCCAATTCGTACTTGCCCAGAATGTCGGGACCACCCACGACCTGCTGGACATCTGTCTGAAGCGGGCCACCGTGCAGCGCGCGCAGCATGTGTTCCAGCACGCAGTGTCCCAGGAGGGCAAGCCAGTCACCAACCAGAAGAGCTCAGGTGTGGGCTTCAACTTCTCCCATGCTTTCCTTGACCTTCTTGACAGCGTCCCATTTTGGTGTCTTAAGATTGGTCTTAAGTTCGTACTGAAAGAACTGGTTGTAAATTCTTAGAGAGTGAGGCACAGGTACAGGCAGGTCTAAGAACATTACCCATGTGGTTTGTTTTGGTGTTCTGTGGCTTGTTAGCACATGTGGTTAGAGTACTAAAGTGACATGTCCACGAGTATACGTTTGAGTGTAATTGACTATATTATGTTCCTATGTTTTGTGGTTTGTAGCCCATGTCTTGGAGATGCATGGTTTTGGTCACAAAACAGAATATGTGAAAAGGTTCATATCCTTGGAGGACTCACCAGAAATGTCCTGAAGGCCCTATACTATGAAATAGAAAAGATACAATGTAATTACGTTAAAATGTCATCAGATGTTACTTTTAAATTTGCTTCTTGGTTACAGTTGAAGCTGATGTGCTGATGGGCTCAGTTCCCACCAGTAGATAATTTGTAATACAGAAAAAAGTTCTGTTCTCATGTCTTACTAGTCAAGAAGTCTCGTTTTGCTATCTGCTTTTTAGCACCACTCTCAGAAAAAAACAGGTATAGTGAAAGATTGGATATCCAACCATCTAAATAAGGGGCACATTCTCACAACAAAATTGTACTAAAAGGATTTTTTTAAAGTCTTTATCTACTTGAAAACGACCCCCAGTCTGTCTATATGGACAGGAAGCACATCATTGCTTGTTTAGAGTCGGTCAGAACTCACAAAGCACACATTTAACTTGAGTACATTTTATTGTATGTACATTTTACCTGAATAAAGTTGATTTTTTAAATGTTAAGGAAAACATCAAGACCTTACAATCATTAATGTTTTGCTCTAGAAGAAAGTGCTTGGAGTGGTATGGACTCTCAGGCTACAGATGATCCAGTTAGTAATGTCACAGTGGTCCTACATAGTTTAGATTGCAGTGACCTGTTAGGGAACAGGTCAGGTCTTACACATTTTGCAGTGTCACTTTTATATACTAAAGATCCAAATAGCATGTGAGCTATGTAGTTTATTTTCATGCAGTTTTCACATCACCAGTGCATCCAGATCCCTTCTACTAGAAATATATAGCATATAGAAGAGAGGTGACATACAGGTAAATCTAAGGTAAAGAGTAACTAATAGTAAGGCACTAGTGACTTTCAAAAAATACTATAGTTAACTAGAGTTTTCTTCTTGTTACAAAATTATTTTTGTTCAATGTAGAATATTTGCAAATACCAAGTGAATATTTTTCCTGTATATTTGTCAGGTCTGTGTGTGTGTGTGTGTGTGTGTGTGTGTGTGTGTGTGTGTGTGTGATGTGGGTTGATACCTTATGCATTGTTATGTTAGCTACCTATCTTTTTTACTTACCAATATATTATAAACATATTTTCATATTAGTAAAAAAATTATACCCAATACAAGTCAAAGTTTTTCCCTCAGAATTTTCCTTCAGAAAAGAGATAATTTGCCTATATTTAAGACCTTAAAGGATTTTTCTAATGGGAGCTCTCAGTTAATTTATTTTGAAGTAGGGTACAATTTGGAGAAGACATTACTCTGAAAAACCTCAGATGCATACTACTTTTGCATGCTTACAGAGATCCTTTGATTGAATCACCTTTTTTAGAAGGCGACAAATTCGAATAAATTGATGTTGCGTATCATTGTAAATAGACCTTTTAAAGATCATTTAAGTCAGAACAGGAAGTGGTGACATGGAGTTTGTGATTATACACATACAGGACAAATGAAGAATCTGATTGTATAGTGGATGCTTGGCATAGAATTTTCAGGGACAGCATCATGCATGGATTCAAAATGTTGACTCGAACGTACTAGAGGAACAGAGATATGACGTATGCTGACTGAAAGAATGGATCTAATGATGGCACAGACACTGATGGCTAGGACATGTGAAGAGTATGAATCAGTGTGGAAATGAAATGTGAAGTGGGAAAAATAGTACTTCTAAATCAATTTATGTTAACATGATTTTAAGTATATATTTAAATTTGTAAAATATTGGCCGGGTGCTGTGGCTCGTGCCTGTAATCCTAGCACTCTGGGAGACTGAGGCGGATGGATCACTTGAGGTCGGGAGTTCGAGACCAACCTTGCCAACATGGCAAAACCCTGGCTCTACTAAAAGTACAGAAATTAGGTGGGTGTGGTGGCACGCATCTGTAATTCCAGCTATTCAGGAGGCTTAGACACGAGAATCAGGAAGCGAAGTTTGCAGCGAGCTGAGATTGCACCACTGCACTCCAGCCTGAGTGACAGAGTGAGACTCTGTCTCCTAAAAAAAATTTATTAAAATATTATGGGTAGACAATTTACTACTCATATGTATTTCGAAGTGTTTATAAAATCCAGTTAGGGAAATATCTCCACTTTTTTGACTTATCACTGGGAGAATGGAGTATTGACTTACGTTAAGGTCAGCCTATACCGAAGCATATACTCACCCTATATGGAAGCATATTGGAATGCATATTCCAGATTAAAGGGTAGGGACTTTTTATTTTTTATTTATTTTTTGAGACGGAGTCTCCCTCTATCACCCAGCCTGGAGTACAGTGGCACCATCTTGGCTCACTGCAACATCTGCTTCCTGGGTTCAAGTGATTCTCCTGCCTCAGCCTCCTGAGTAGCTGGGATTACAGGTGCTCGCCACCATGCCCGGCTAATTTTTGTATTTTTAGTAGAGATGGGGTTTCACTATGTTGGCCAGGCTGATCTCGAACTCCTGACCTCAGGTGATCCACCCGCCTCGGCCTCCCAGAGTGCTAGGATTACAAGCATGAGCTACCACCGAATGGGTAGGGGCTTTTTAAAGCTTTTGCTAGGTATTGCCAAATTGCATTCAGGTATTTTATACCTATTTAGATTCCTATCTAGATTGATAGAGATGCTTATTTCCCCAAAATGAAATAAAAGAAATGATCTTTCCCCACTTACCAGGTATCTTATCATTAACTTTTAAAACTACTTCTTTGTCATTTTTTATCTTTTTTGGACACTGAATGATCTATTTGTGGTCTCTGTTCACAGTTTTCTAACAATGTTTCTTTTTCTAATGTGATTTTCTTGGGTGATATGTAATGGATTCTTTATTTGATATGTAGAGAATGTTTTTGTGTTAAAGATATTAAACCTTTGCATATATATTGCTAATAATAATCGCCACCTTTCTTGTTTTGTTTTGTTTTTAATTTTTCTGCTCCTTCTGATTTACTCTTTCTGAATTGTCCAGATCTTGTCATGAGTTCATTGGTGGGAAATAACAGTTGGAGCAGTGCAGTCTATGTGAACCCTCATAATTTCTTGATATGCTTTCTTGTTTCAGGGCGATGCTGGATCTTTTCTTGTCTGAATGTTATGAGGCTTCCATTCATGAAAAAATTAAATATTGAAGAATTTGAGTTTAGTCAATCTTACCTCTTTTTTTGGGACAAGGTATGGGACGGATCTGGCAAGATTATTTTTGTATTGATTTCAGCCTTGGTAGGGACTGCCTCTTCATTTGTTGCTTTTCCATTTATACCCTGCCCTTTCATAATGGGTGAGACACCTTTTATTCTGACTTCCAGAGTATCAAAAGTTGACTCTTTCAAAGGCAAGAACTGTTTTTGGTTGGTAGGTGGCTATTTTTTGCAATGAAATAAGTTTACTGACTCATCTTACTTGCTTGTCTATTTAAAATTTTAAATTTTATATTCAATATTCAATTCAGTGTATCTCCCTTTTTAATGTCTTTTTAGGTTATTTGTTCTTTTCTAGGACCTAATTTCCCTTCTCAAGTACTTGTCTGAAAAACAGTAAATAATGTTATTTCATTGTTTATTTATTTATTTATTTATTTTTTGAGACCATCTCACCCTGTCACCTGGGCTAGAGGGCTGTGGCACAATCTCAGCTCACCGTAACCTCTGCCTCCCGGGTTCAAGCTCTCCTCTCAACTCAGCCTCCCAAGTAGCTGGAATCACAGGCACATGCCACCATGCCCAGCTAATTTTTGTATTTTTAGTAGAGACAGGGCATTTCACCATGTTGGCCAGACTGGTCTCGAACTCCTGACCTCAAGTGATCTGCCTGCCTTGGCCTCCCAAAGTGCTGGGATTACAGGTGTGAGCCACCACTCCTGCCCATATTCCATTTCCTAATCTTCAAAATGTATATTACTGACCTGGTTTGGTGTCTCATGCTTGTAATCCTAGCACTTTGGGAGGCTGAGGTGAGAGGATTGCTTGAGCCCAGGAATTCGAGACCAGTCTGGACGTGGCAAAACCCCGTCTCTACAAAAAATACAAAAATTAGCCAGGTGTGGTGGTGCACACCTGTCCCCCCAGCTACTCAGGAGGCTGAGGTGGGAGGATTGCTTGAGCCCAGGAGGTTGAGGCTGCAGTGAGATTGTACCACGGCTCTCCAGTCTAGGCAACAGAGCATGACCCTGTCTAAAAATAAATAAATAAATAAATAAACAAAATATATATTCCATAGGTGCTCATTAAATGTTTATTGATTAAAGACTTTAGATATCAGGTTTTGTTTTAGCATTGAAATGTAAACACTGTACACATAGACGCAATATATTGCAATACATACACAGGTATAAGAAACTTCACGGCCGGGCGCGGTGGCTCAAGCCTGTAATCCCAGCACTTTGGGAGGCCGAGACGGGCGGATCACGAGGTCAGGAGATCGAGACCATCCTGGCTAACACGGTGAAACCCCGTCTCTACTAAAAAAAAAATACAAAAAACTAGCCGGGCGAGGTGGCGGGCGCCTGTAGTCCCAGCTACTCGGGAGGCTGAGGCAGGAGAATGGCGTAAACCCGGGAGGCGGAGCTTGCAGTGAGCTGAGATCCAGCCACTGCACTCCAGCCTGGGCGACAGAGCGAGACTCTGTCTCAAAAAAAAAAGAAAAAAAAAAAGAAACTTCACATGTTCTGATGAAGTCAGATACTGATGTTTATTTACCAATTTTAGTTTAAAAATATTTATGGTGCTTGTTTCAGCATCACAAATACCCAGACTGGAGTGATACAGAAAAGATCAGCATGACCTCTATACAAGGATGACGTGTAAATTCATGAAGGGTTCATGTTTTTAAAAGTAAAACAAAAAACTATTATGTTGATTCCATGGTAATTCCAAGACTCCCATTCTGTTGATAATGCCAATAAAATTACTAACTCTTTTTTCTTTTAATTTTATTTAACTTTCTTTACTCTTTAGGTTGAGCGCTGTTATTTCTTCTTGAACGCTTTTGTGGACACAGCCCAGAGAAAGGAGCCTGAGGATGGGAGACTGGTGCAGTTTTTGCTTATGAACCCTGCAAATGATGGTGGCCAATGGGATATGCTTGTCAATATTGTTGGTAAAAGTTCTTTCTTTAATGGAACGGAAACTCAGCGTGATTAAGTAAGCCTGTAGTTAGACATGGGCCATTTCTTTGATGGTTATGTACAGAGTAGAATTGGTCTCCAAGAAGGATATATCGTTATTTCTAAGAACCTTTAGTTCACATTCTCACCTGTAAAGTGCCTTTCTTAAATGAGGAGTAAGGAGAGAGCTACTGTGAAGGATGGGTTGGAGAAGAAAAGGTAGTATTAAGTAGAACTAATTTTCCATGAAAAAATTGTTTTCTTCTCCATTGATGTAATCAGGAAACACATGAAAACTGTAGCTGTTTTAAAATGTCTTCAAAACATCTTTTGGGGAAATCTCATCATGCTGAGCACTTCACAAAAGTATGATAGATACACTTCATCTTGACCAAAAGGCTAAGAAGTGACAAAGTATAGTAGATAAAAAGAATAGAATTAATTCTAACATAGACAGATAAATATGCACATTAAAAACCTACTTAGGCTGAGTGAGGTGGCTCAGGCATGTAATCCTAGCACTTTGGGAGACCAGGGCAGGAGGATTGCTCAAGCCCAGGAGTTCAGTACCAGCCTGGGTAACATAGTGGGACCCTGTCTCTACAGAAAATAAAAAAATTAGATGCACATGGTATCATGCGCCATAGTTGTGCTACTCAGGAGGCCAAGCCTGAGAGTTCAAGGCTGCAGTGGGCCAGGATTGTGTCACAGCACTCCAGTCTGAGTGACAGAGCAAAACTCTATTAAAAAAAAA
>NW_012115077.1:2658935-2676641 GCF_000951035.1 Colobus angolensis palliatus | reverse complement strand
AAAAAAAAAAAAAAAAAAAACCCTGCTTAATAATATGAAGTATAAGATTTTCTGAATTAAGCCAGCAAAATATGGGCTATTTTTTGAAACAATCACTATTTTTGCCAGGGTTTCTAATCTTTTACCTTATTTGACACTGGAATTTGTTTTCTTTTAGAAAAATATGGTGTTATCCCTAAGAAATGCTTTCCTGAATCTTATACAACAGAGGCAACCAGAAGGATGAATGATATTCTGAATCACAAGGTACAATATATGAAGCAGCGTTGGATTGAGTTTAGTGTACTTTCCTTAAAACTTATTTTTTAGAAGGGGTTCCTGGGTATTTCAGTGTATACCGTTTATGTACAAGATAACTACTGATGTCAATGTCTGTCAGAAACAATGTAGCTATGTAATAACTTTAAAAATAATTAATATTAGAGAGTTTTTGCTTTTAAAAAACTTCCACTTTTATTTCTATTGATGTTAATATCTTCTTACAGGGATAGTTAGGAAATAAAGTCCCATGTCCAATTAATACTGGCTGCAAGCACTCAGGATGCTGTGTCTCTCACTTGGTTCTAGTGGAGGTGGGCTAGGACTGCTTTATGTGCTAGTAAAACCAAAAGAACTATTCGCAAGATTCCCTTAAAGAGTGTGCTGTGTTCTGAGACTTCCCCAGACCACATCAATGTGGTTTATCCACCCACTAAAGATTTGTTGTAGTTATTGAACTGCTTTTTATTTGCTTCAGTTATCTTAATGAATTATTGTGTCTTCTCTACATAACCAGTTTTCCAGAGGAGAATTATAATTCCTGCAGGGATGCTGCTTTGCTAGCCAGGCCTCGTTTTTGAGAACTGGGAGTTGCCAGAATCTGCTGTCCTAATCCATGAGGCCAAAATTGGATTTTTCATCTCCCTGGGAGAAAGATTACATTTTAAAATAAACTATAGGTGTGTCTCCTCAACATTAGAAGTGGGCTATTTTCCACCCTGGAAACGCTGGGGATTTTTATCCAAAGGCTAAAAGATCAATAATATGGCATTTGATTCCATTTGAAGTGAGAGCAACATCTTCTTTAGCACTGTGGTTAAATTTCAGACTCACCTTTATCTTAGTGAAAAAATGAAAATTTTATTGGGGGCTGGCATAACCATATTGAAATTCTAAGTAAAAATCTACTAGAGTAACATAGTGGCATAATTATCTTGTCTCCTGCTTTTTCTGAGCGATAGGCATTATGTAACCACGTGTTTTCCCCATGCCCAGACACATAAAACATCTTTATATGATGTTTGCAGAACAGGAGCAGTTCCATCTAGTATTTTAGAGGAATAATTTATGCCTCTGCTCCTTATGGAAAGCATTTTTAGCTATGTGTTTAAGTGGACAAGTTGAAGAAAAACACATTTGCCTTTATGAACTTTGCCATGGGTCTGGCCTGAGTTATACTTCAAAATAGAACTTGCGTTGGTCTATGAGACTCATTTACGATTGAATTTGGGTAACTATTGGAGTGCTGAATAAGTTTCTGTCATAGATGAGAGAATTCTGTATACGACTACGGAACCTGGTACACAGTGGAGCAACCAAAGGAGAAATCTCAGCCACACAGGATGTCATGATGGAGGAGGTAATAACAAAATTTGGATTTTTTTGTGACCTTCTAAAGAACTCTCAGAATATTCCCATCTGTTAAACTAATGATTAGGAAGCTTTAGTCATGGCAACGAATGTTTAATTGAATTGAAAATTACTTATTTTACACTGAAAAAACTGAGATTAAAACTTACTTTGCCTTTTAGTATAGGACTTGGACTTAGGTTTCCTAATGCCTAGTTTAGTGGTCTGTATAATCATTCTTTTATCATTTCATAAATACTAAATACCTTCTATGAGTTTGGCAGTGAGGAAACAGATGAGAAAGACATAGTCACTGCTCTTAAAGAGCTGAGTCTCTTGGGAAAAACATATCTCTAATTAGAATAAATCCTATGCTAGATGTGTAAAACTGATTTGGTGGTCATAGAGGAGGAAGTGACTAGCTCAGTGAGCTGAAGGTTTCATAGGGAAGATAGCTCTTGAAAGAGTAGTCACAGGCCGGGCCTGGTGGCTCAAGCCTGTAATCCCAGCACTTTGGGAGGCCGAGATGGGCAGATCACGAGGTCAGGAGATCGAGACCATCCTGGCTAACACGGTGAAACCCCGTCTCTACTAAAAAATACAAAAAACTAGCCGGGTGAGATGGCGGGCGCCTGTAGTCCCAGCTACTCGGGAGGCTGAGGCAGGAGAATGGCATAAACCCAGGAGGCGGAGCTTGCAGTGAGCTGAGATCTGGCCACTGCACTCCAGCCTGGACGATAGAGCGAGACTCCGTCTCAAAAAAAAAAAAAAAAGAAAGAGTAGTCACAATTTACCAGGTAGATAACAAGACCATTCTAGGCAAAAGGAATTGTATGAACAGTGCCATGAACAAAGATAGAACCTTCAGGGAATCGTGTGGCTGAAACATAACTTTTGTCAGTATGATGGGTAGCAAATTAAGCTAGAAAGGCAGAGATGTAAGGGATGTTAGATAGATACCAGAACATTTGGCTTCTTTCTGTAGAAATAAAGACAGGGAGCTATTGATGGTTTTATTTGTTAAAATAATGTATGTAAAAACATTTTGGAAAATGTAAAAAGCCCTAAAATATGTGGTGGTAATATTATTTATGATCAAGACAGTTAAGAATCTTTATTATTAATACTATCCATGTCCAGAATGAATATGCATAAAACTGAAATTGGTTTGAGGAAAGAATAAATGTATCCGTTTGTCAGCCAGTGGGCCCTTAATTAGGCTTCGTTTCAAGACTGTATGGAGTTAAAATGGCGTACTTTTTTTCACTGCGATGGAAAACACTAATGCTCCATTCCTGTTTTCCTTTAAATTTTAGAGATGCAGCATAGTGGAGTAGTGGAGGGTGTAATCTACTATCTGAGTTCTAGTCTTCTCATTACTTAATAGCCATATATCCTGGGACAAGTTCCTTAAGCTCTAAAGACTCCGTTCGTGTTTAACATGTCTAGCCTAGTGCTTGACACAATAGCTGTTTCTTAAATATTTGTTGAGTGGACGAATGCAGAAATTTCATTTACCAAATGCATTTAAATAATCTCTTAAATTCTTATGGAAGAGAGGCATCTTAGTATAGTAGGAAAAAAATAGGCTTTGGAGTCAGACATACATGGGTTTAAATTCTGACTCTTTTACTTAGCAGTCTGTGATCCTAGGTAAACCTGTCTGAGATTCAGTTCAGGATCTGAAATATTTTCCTTATTGGATTTTTGGGGAATCTGTCTTGCAGAGGCTGTATCTGCTACATAATTTGCCTTTATTTAGGGTTAGATTAAGATGGTGGGGGCCAGGCACAGTGGCTCACGCTTGCAATCTCAGCACTTTGGGAGGCTGAGGCGGGCGGATCACAGGGTCAGGAGATCAAGACTATCCTGGCCAACATGGTGAAACCCCGTCTCTACTAAAATACAAAAAATTAGCCAGGTGTGGTGGTGTGTGCCTGTAGTCCCAGCTACTTGGGAGGTTGAGGCGGGAATCACTTGAACCGAGGAGGCGGAGATTGCAGTGAGCCGAGATCATGCCACTGCATTCCAGCCTGGCAACAGAATGAGACTCCATCTCAAAAAAAAAAAGATGGGGTCATAGTAGGAATGAAGGTTCTGCAAACAGTTATGGAAAAGGGCCTAGATAATACTTGCTGTAGATCATAAGCATCCTTTTGGCCTTTGATGTTTGGTTTAATGATCTTTGAACTAATGATGTGTCTAAGATTGATGTCCTCATCATTTGTAGAGCATGGTAATTGGCTGATAAGAATTAGGGCAGATATGTTTCACATATTTTTTCCTCCCCTACTCCTGTCTCAGAGAAATAGTAACATCCAACTTTACCAAGTCCTGAGTATGAGTGTTTTATAGGATTATTTACTTAATGATTCTGCCTAAACTATTTGCTACAGAATTCTATGTGTAAGGGTTTCTTCCCCCTTAGAGACAGAGCTCACTTTGTTGCCCAGGCTGGAGTGCAGAGGCGCAGTCATAGCTTACTATTACCTTCAACTCCTGGGCTCAAGTGCTGCTTCAGCCACCCAGGCAGCTGGGACTACAGGTGCATGCCACCATGCCCAGCTCATTTATTTAAAAAATTCTGTAGAGATTCAGTCTCACTATGTTTCCCAGGCCTATCTCCACCAGCTGGGCTCAAGCAGTCCTCCCACCTCAGCCTCCCAAAGATTGCATGTATTATAAAGTGTGAGCCACCATGCATGGCCCTGTATATAAGGTTTTAAAATGTTTACAATCCCCCAGATGACTCCTTTTAATTGAACCTGACTCTTTGGTAATGAAGAATCTAGCTGCAGTTTTAAAGCCACAAATTAGTACCTATGATTTGTGTAACCTTGTAGGCAAGTCAAAATGATGACTTAATCAACAACCATGAAGCTCAGATAGCTTTGAATAAAATGTGTTTATGCTAAAGGCATTCTTACTGAGAAGTGAGATATAGACTGCTTGTTGAGATGACAGGCAAGGCAGATTTGTTTTGGAGATGTGTGGTTACCTCTATTGCAATGTTATCTCAGTGTCCATTTTTTTAGCCTGCAGATCCCCTTAAGATTATTAATGTATTCTCAGTTGGGCGCAGTGGCTCATGCCTATAATCCCAGCACTTTGGGAGGTCGAGGCAGGTGGATCACTTGAGGCCAGGAGTTCAAGAACAGCCTGGCCAACATGGTAAAACCCCATCTCTACTAAAATATGAAAAAAATACCTGGGCGTGGTGGTGCACGCCTGTAATGCCAGCTGCTTGGGCAGCTGAGACATGAGAATCGCTGGAACCCCACGTGTGGCAGAGACCAAGATTGTGCCACTGCACTCCAGCCTGGGTGCCAGAGCAAGGCTCTGTCTCAAAAACAAAACAAAAAACTTTGTCTGTTAAAAAGCAAAACATAGCCAGGCATGGTGGTAACACGTCAATTTTTTGTTTTGTAACAAAAAGAATTCTCTTTTCTGTTTTGTGACACTTGTCGTGCCAGCTACTTGGGAAGCTAAGGCAGATCACTGGAGTCCACATGCCCAGGAGTTCAAGCGCTACCTGGACAACACAGTGAGACCTCGTTTCTAAAATCAATCAATCAATCAATCAAAGACCAAAAACAGTATTTGTCGGTACCACAAAAAGGGAAAAGAAGCCATTATGATTGACTTAGGAAATTCTATAGCAGTGGCTCTCAGCTATTAAAAACAATATATAGGCCTAACTTGTCCCAGACCCACAAAGTCAATTTCCCTGAGAATAGAACCTAGTTATCTGTATTTTTATTTTAAAGACATCTTTGATTAAAAAATATATTTTTGGCTGGGCATGGTGGCTTAAGCCTGTAATCCCAGCACTTTGGGAGGCCGAGACGGGCGGATCACGAGGTCAGGAGATCGAGACCATCCTGGCTAACACGGTGAAACCCCGTCTCTACTAAAAATACAAAAAATTAGCCGGGCGTGGTGGCGGGCGCCTGTAGTCTCAGGTACTCAGGAGGCTGAGGCAGGAGAATGGCGTGAACCCGGGAGGCGGAGCTTGCAGTGAGCCGAGGTTGTGCTACTGCACTCCAGCCTGGGCGACAGAGCGAAACTCAGTCTCAAAAAAAAAAAAAAAACAGATCTTTGCCCTTCTTTCATTCCCTACCAGAAAGCAGTAGAGAGCTGTCTTCCCTTCTCCTCTTCCTCTGTGAATAAATAGTCACTAAGGTAGGTTCCTTACTTCTTCTCTCCTATAACTGGCTCATTGACCCACGGCACTAAACCTTATTCAGAGTTGAGCTGTTTTCTGTGACTGCTTTAGTGTTCTTGTGACCATTCTATTCTTTGATCAATAGGTTATTTTACCCTTGAGACTATTTTCTCCATCAGTAAAACTAAAAAAAGGTAGGGTAGGCTGTGCACGGTGGCTCATATCTGCCTTGGGAGGCCAAGGCAGGAGGATCACTTGAGCACAGGAACTTGAGACCAGCTTGGCCAACACAGAGAGACCCCATCTCTACAAAAAAATGAAAAAATTAGCTGGATGTGTTGGTGTGTGCCTGTAATCTTAGCTACTTGGTAGGCTGAGGCGAGAGGATCACTTGAGCCCAGGAGTTCAAGGTTGCAGTGAGTGCAGTGAGCTATGATTGCACCCTTGCACTCCAGTCTAGGCAACAGAGTGACACCCTGTCTCTTAAAAAATAAGTTGGGGTAAATGATTGTAGGGCTTTGCATTTTATATAATACAAGTAACTAATATTTTTACAGTGCTTTAGACTTTACTACTTTCTCAACAACCCAGTATTTCAAATACAAATGAATACTTAAGATTCTGTCTCTTCTGCAGTGGTTTCAAGCACTGAAATCTTTTAGCCTTAACAGTGGAAAGGTAAAATTAGACATAGATAGTAAGAACTTAGAGTACGAACATGAGAGTTTGCCCCAATTCGATAGGCAATGAGAAGTCAGGAAGATTTTTGAGCAGAAGAATTATATGAAGTTTTGCTATCTTTCAAGTAGTTTGGTTGTCATCTTCGAACTACCTTACTATTGTAACCTTTCCTTTTTTCTGTGTCTGCCTGTAGCTGCCTTAAAAAACTGTTTCAGGTTCTCACCCTTCTAAGATTTATGCCTGACTCTCAACTGCTGCATCTTTCCTTCTTCCTCTCGTTTGATGTCTGTCATGGGTATGGGAATTAACTAAGTCCTGTATCATTTGTCTTTAAATTGGGATCTACACTTTCTTTCCCCTTATTTCATGTCTCATTCTTTTACCTTTCTCTCCTGATTCGGCTTCTTTTACCGTGTTGTACTTCAGCAGGTCATTTAAAATAAACAGGTCTCTCCATTAGAGAGATTTATTTTTTTATTTTTTTGAGATAATGTCTTGCTCTGTTGCCCAGGCTGGAGTGCAGTGTTACGATCACAGCCCACTGCAGCCTCAACCTCCCAGGCTCAAGTTATCCTCCCACCTCAGCCTCCCAACATGCTGGGATTACAGGCATGAGCCGCTGCATCTGGCCTGAAAATATTTTTAGAGATCAGTTACAATGGAGCTCCTTTATAAAATGAGACTTGAGAGGAAAGACCCTTCTTTATAATTCATCTTCTTATGAAATATATTTAAACTGGAAATAGGGCTTGGACCTTTCTGGCACCAGCTGCAGTTTTTCCAGTTATAGGTTGCTAGAAAGGGACTATATATAATCCACATTGTTGTAGGTTAGTTTAAGTTCCCTATTTAATTAGCTAAAGATACAAAATCTTAATCAGAAGATAAATGGCCCCAAGAGACAAGTACAGATGCACTCAGCATAGCTTCCCTTGACATACACCTGCCCCCAGGGTTAAGCGAAGGGTCTCCATCAATCAAAAAATTTAGCTCAATTTTGGGCAGGCTGTCCTTTATACTCTGGGACTCATATCACAATTTTAGGGGACCTTTCTCAGTAATCTATATTTAAGGGAATAATTAGAAACATTGACTGCTTCTGTTCTTTTTAAACCAGATTCAGAATTAATAGGATCACATCATTATTCGTTTAAGGAGTTGAGGAAGAGCAGACTCTGTTGCCAGGTGTCATTGAGCCATGTATATCTTTGCCTTCAGCTTTCCAGCATTTTGGAAAGCCCATATTCCAAGTCCACACCCTGTATCAGTTTGGTTCTAAATTTGGTTTGAAATGACAAAAGTGCTCGGGGCTGGATGTGGGGCTGGACGTGGTGGCTCACGCCTCTAATCCCAGCACTCTGGGAGGCAGGTGGATCACGTTGGCCTGGCCAACGTGGCGAAACCTTGTCTCTACTGAAAATACAAAAAATTAGCCAGGCCTGGTGGGTGGCGCGTGCATGTAATCCCTGCTACTTGGGAGGCTGAGGCATGAGAAACGCTTGAACCTGGGAGGCAGAGGTTGCAGCGAGCCGAGATCATACCACCACATTCCAGCTTGGGTGACAGAGTGAGGCTTTGTCCCCCGCTCCCCCCCCACAAAAAAGGAGGCATGTGTTCGGTAAATATTTCTTAATATATGTGCCTGACACTATTCTAGGCATTGGAGATTGAACAGTGAACAATGCGGAAAAGAATACCTACCTTTGTGTAGTTGATGTTCTAGTAGGGAAAGACAAGTGTATAAGACGTATAGTATGTCAGAAGATAAGTGCAATGGAGAAAAGTAAAGGAGAAAAGATGTGAAGTACTGGGATGGGAAGTGAGCAATTTCAGTTAAAGTCACAAATACATTTCCCTAAATGGGCTAATTGTTGGTTTTAATATTAATTTAATGTGTAATTATATTCTGAGGGATGTGGTTGTACTCTTATTTTATTCAATTCAATATAATCTCTTGTGTTCAATGTCCAGTATCTTTTTTTGTGCTGAATGCCAAATAGATCTTGTGAGAAGCAGGTGACACTCCAGTGTTGCCCACCAGAGAGCAGACTTGGATACCTAAAGCTCACTGCCCAGGGAATGTTATTTCAGAACTGCAGAGTCTCTTATCAAAAAAATCTAGTATCAGAGACCATGGAAATTATTCTTTGGAGCATTTTTTTTTTTTTTTTAGTGAGAGCTTATTTAAATAACTAGTGTTGTTTGACTCAGAGTCAGATATTCCTTACAAAGTGTTACAAACTGGCTTAAGTATTAATGACTTTGGATAATTTATAGTCGTGGTAAACAAATAGTATAAAGCAATGCAACATATCTCAGGTTACAAAGTTTTACTAAAATCTAAAAGAAAGAAATATCACCCTTATCCTTACTTATGCCTTAATTATATCTTTATTAAAATTCAGATTTATAAAATATATGTGAAGGGCATAAGTATTGTCTTACAAAAGGACTCACTGTAGAATTCATTTAGATAGCAGAAATGCAAATTTCCTCTAATGTAATTGGGAGAAGGAGGAATTTAACACTTTTTACTTTAAATAGGGAGTCAAGTACATAATAAGGTATTTTGCAAATTATAGTGTAAAACATTTGTATTTATCTTTAGAATATGTTTAAAAGTAAACAGAAATTCACTTAGTTATCTTCATCTTAATTGGGCCTGGCCTTGCCTCTCCTTTTTTGACCAGAACCTGGCTGAGCTGAATTTACCACCCCTGGATAACTGAGAATTGATCGAAATGATTCCACTACTACATGTAGATACACATGTAACAATAGTTACTAGTTGAAAATACACATCATTTAGGTCTTTAAAACCTTTCTAATCTAAGTATGTTCTGACTGTACATCTTCATTGTCATTGAGTTGACCATAATTACCAGTGGCAATGTCTTCTTCATAATGACAGATGCCTAAAGTTGTCATTTGTAGTCTTGGCACTGAGCAAATGCAAAATGACTGTGAATCCCAAACAGAGCTCATTAATCCTTGGCTAGAGTAACTCAATTACAGTTGCTTATGTGATACTCTGCCTCCTTTCTGTGGTAGAAACCAACTCGAGAAGGATATAATGTTAAAAGAGAGATGGTTTAATGACCAGATGTTCAGGCTCATAACACACACAGTAAATCTTAATAAAGGAAGGTTCTATCTTGGAAAACAGAACAAAACAAAAGGACAGGCAAACATAACTTCTTCTCTAAGTTAACTTACTTCTGTTAAGATAGAATCACAGCAGTGAAGAACAGATTGCTCACATACACAGCAATGTGTGTGAATCTCACAGACATTATGTCAACCAAAGGAAGCCAGACACAAAAGATATGTTCCATGAATACTTTTATACGAAGTTAAAGGACAGGCAAAACTAATCAATGGTTATAAAGTAAAAATAGTGGTTATCTGGTGGAAGTTGTGGGTTACTTAATAGCAAAGGGAGCAGAGAACCTCCAGAGCCTGGAAATGTTATGTATATTGATGTGAATGATGGTTACATGGGTATATATGTATGTTTTTAAAAAACGAATTGTTAGTGTGTTTTACACACTTAACATATGTTATGCCTAAGTTAAAAAGTGAGAAAAAGGACGGAGTTTGGATTTGTTGTGGGAGGTAATAAGGAAACATTGGCTCTTCAACAGGGACGTGAGTTGAGAAAAGTAGTCCTTTTAAAATTCTCCTGTGGTGATATGGAGAATGGAACAATGTTCAGATCAGCTGGTATATCTATGTCATGTCGCCAGCATTGCTAGATGCTATAAAGGACACGAAATATCCATGATCTGGTTCTTATCTTTAAGAAGTGTATAATCTTTTATGAGAGACAAGTTATATGAAAACTAGAAAGTTACAGTAAATGGCAAATAGATGGACTTTGGAAACAGCATATTAAAGTCAGCCCTAAGTTCAAATCCTGATACTGCCGTTTACTGGCTCTATGACTTCAGGAAAGTGATTTATTTCCCTGAACCTTGATTTCCTTATCTGTAAAAGGGGGATAATATCCACCATCTTTGCTGAGAAGCTTAAGAGATATGATAATGAAAGATAGTACAGCAAAGTAGACGGTCAGTACATCTTCCCTTTTTAAATCCTGTAGCCAAGGAGCAATACTTTGTTGTTGTCATTGACAGCATGTGACCTCAGTTTAGATTGTGGTTTTCCACTTGCTGGCTGTGTGACTTTAAGTAAATTATTTGGTTTCTTTGTGTCTCAATCTCTGATTAAAAAAAAAAAGAAGGAGGAGGAAAAGGAGGAAAAACCAGGTTGAGGGGAAGTGGAGGGAAATATACCTTGAGAGGGTATTAGGAGAATGAAGTGGACCTAGCAAGTACATAGTATCTAGCACAAAATAGGCACACTTGGTAAATATAAAGTCTGTTTCTCTTGAATGTGATAGCAGATACAAATGTGTGGCGTAAATAATGCAGGTAGTAGATGATTGGATCAGGGTGGTAACTGTGGGTGCAAAAGGGAGAGGCAGATCATAGTGTTATGTTTTTAAAAAGACAAGGACATTTGATATAGAAGATGAAATACTTTTATTCTGTCCTTGTGCAGGGTGTATCTCTTTTTCTATTTTTGCATTGCTTTTTTTTTCTTTTTGAGATGGAGTCTCGCCCTGTCACCCAGGCTGGAGTGCAATGGCATGATCTCAGCTCACTGCAACCTCTGCCTCCTGGGTTCAAGCGATTCTCCTGCCTCAGCCTCCCGAGTAGCTGGGATTATAGGCGCATGCCACCATGCCCAGCTAGTTTGTTTGTTTGTTTGTTTTTTGTATCTTTAGTAGAGACGGGGTTTCACCATGTTGGCCAGGCTGGTCTCGAACTCCTGACCTCATGATCCACCTGCCTCAGCCTCCCAAAGGGCTGGGATTACAGGCGTGAGCCACTGCACCCAGCCTTATTTTTGCATTTCTATAAAATGAAAAAAATATAAAATATATCCTTGGATTGTAATGATGTTAACTTGAAGATGTTGTGACATCATTAGAAAATACATTGTCTCATAACCCAAAAAATTATACCTTATTACTAAAAGTTACTCCTCTTTTTATTTTTGAGACAGGGTCTTCACTCTGTCAGTCAGGCTGGACTGCAGTGGTGTGATCTCAACTCACTGCAACCTCTGCCTCCTGGATTCAAGTGGTCACCCCACCTCAGCCTCCTGAGTAGTTGTGACCACAGGCTCAGGCTACCACGCCTGGCTAATGTTTGTACTTTTTTTTTTAAAAACCATGACTCAGCCGTCAGGAGATCCTGAGAACATGTGCCCCTAATTTTTGTATTTTTTGAGATAGGGTCTTGTTCTGTCACCCAGGCTGGAGCGTAGTGGCATGATCATGGCTCACTGAAGCCTCTGCCTCCTGGGCTCAAACGATCCTCCTACCTCAGCTTCCTGAGCAGCTGGGACTACAGGCATGAGCCACTGCGTCCAGCTGATTTTTTTCTTTTTTAAGATGGGGTTTCACTACGTTGTCCAGACTGGTCTTGAACTCCTCAGTTCAAGTGATCCTCCAACCTCAGCCTCCCAAAGTGCTGGGATTACAGGCATGAACCACCGCACCTAGCCCTCCTCTTCTAATACTTTTAATAGGCATTGTCATCCAACTGCAGCTAAAAAATTAGTTACTTTCCTATGAGTAGAGACTCCTGTTGTAATAAGGAAAACATCAATGTAGAAAGGGAAGGAAATCCATTTATAAAATTTGTCATTATTTGTTACTTGAAAAATAATCAGCAGAGCAGCAACTCAGATCTTGCTGGGTATCAATGGTAGGCAGATTCTTGGCTAAGGAAGTTATAATTTTCAGGACAAGTACTAAGCACTAAATGTTAACATTTCAGAATTGCATTGTTCACAGTGTTTATTTGAGAACTCATAAGTTGACTGGTACCAAATCTCAGACATCAGCTTTCCAATTTTTGACGCAGTATTAGATTTCTTGTGAAATTTTTAGCTTGAATTTAGCCACTAACTTCTTGTGTTTCCTAAGCTTAAGGAAAAAGAGGTGAAAAAAATAACATTTCCCCCTAGCCATTTCTCGCCTTTCCTCCTCCTCTCTTCCAGATATTCCGAGTGGTGTGCATCTGTTTGGGTAATCCACCAGAGGCATTCACCTGGGAGTATCGAGACAAAGATAAAAATTATCAGAAGATTGGCCCCATAACACCCTTGGAGTTTTACAGGGAGCATGTCAAGCCACTCTTCAATATGGAAAATAAGGTTGGTGAATGGCACTGGTAGTCACTGGCTGTTTACTTTCAAATGGCTGGTAATCACAGGGAATGGTATAAGATTCTTGGTTAGCATGCATGAGTATCAAACTAGATAGCAAACATTTTTCCCCACTTCCTTGGAAGTGTTTTATGTAGCTAATGAAGTTGGTGGTGCCAGGATTTATCAGCCTTTCCCCAGTGTTCCTCTTCAGAGACTTATTAAACTGTAAGCCAGCAGTGATTTTAATTCCCACATGCGCCCCTGTCTAGGACCAGAATCATTCTCAAGTGCAAAGACAATGAAAGTGTATTGGGTATTTCTTATCATGGAGTCAGAGCACTTTTGCACTGAGGTCCCCTTGGGGAACTCTCTTGTTGAAGGGAGCAATCTTTGTTTTTCTTGTTCCTTTTAAGTCTTCCTCATCTGCCTAGCAGGATGATCAGAGCCTCTTCCTTTTATTGGCTTCTTGATCCTCTTCCAAGCAGATGCCTGTCTTGTAACTTGAGAATAGGGGCCTTGTGATTAGCTCTCCAGTTTTTCTTACTCAGTGCATGTAGTTTTTCAAAATGAGTTTTGAGGGCCGGGTGCAGTGGCTCACGCCTGTAATCCCAGCACACTGGGGGGCTGTGGTGAGTGGATCACCTGAGTTTGGGAGTTCGAGACCAACCTGGCTAACATGGTGCAACTCCGCATCTACTAAAAATACAAAAATTAGCCAAGCGTGGTGGCGCACGTCTGTGATCCCACCTACTTGGGAGGCTGAAGCGGGAGAATCACTTGAACCCAAGAGGCAGAGGTTGCAGTGAGCCGAGATGGTGCCACTGCACTCCAGCCTGGGCGACAGAGTGAGACTCTGTCTCAAAAAAAAAAAAATTGCTTTTGGAGCAGTTCTTGCTAGTAGGAAAAACAGGTAGATGTGTCTCCTAAGTGTGTCTCTTACACGAATTAGAATAAGCAAGGACCTCTCTCACCTGTATTTTGCCACTTTTTGTTTCTTTGTTACTTAACAATGTGGCTCTAGTACTTAGCTTGTAGGCAGAGGTGATGAGCTTGATGCAAACATGAACCTAGAGGAGAGCTGTGTGTTGCTTGACATTCCTGGTTTTGTGCCCTAATCAATATGTTTTTGCTCTCAATAGATTTGTTTAGTGAATGACCCTAGGCCCCAGCACAAGTACAACAAACTTTACACAGTGGAATACTTAAGCAATATGGTTGGAGGGAGAAAAACTCTATACAACAACCAGCCCATTGACTTCCTGAAAAAGATGGTTGCTGCCTCCATCAAAGATGGAGAGGTTGGTATTGTTTTTGTATTTTGCACATTGGGGTTAAAACATCTTTTACTTCTTTGGTATAATAGGAAGATAGGGGTTTATGTTGACTTTCTTTCTCTCTCTCTTCTGTTTCTAGGCTGTGTGGTTTGGCTGTGATGTTGGAAAACACTTCAATGGCAAGCTGGGCCTCAGTGACATGAATCTGTGAGTGCAGGAAATTTAAAATAGAAAGTCATTTGTGGGTTGTTGCTGTTAGAGTGTGCTCTTGGTACAAAATGACTCTGCCGAGGTTCATCCAAAGATGAAGGTTGGCCTAAGGGCGAGTCTCTTTCTTTGCATCCTGTAGAGTTTGAGGATTCATAGCAGAAACTCCACATACTTAAATACTCTAACCCAGGACATCAAGATCACAATACTTTCTATCTGAGTAGAAATCGTTGAGTGTTCCTAAAAAGCCATCCTCTATGAGAAAGACACTTTAAAAAAATAATTAACTAGTGTGTAAATGTGTTCAGTACATTTGGGAATGTAATGAAAGATTTTGCAGGGCTCCCGTTTGCTGTGTCACTTTGGTAGCTTTGTATTTTGTCTTTGTAACAAGTGGGACTAATTTGCGTGCATACTTTAAAGCATTCCTCCTGGTCATTTATGACAATGAAGGTTAATTTGTAAACTGAATCATATAGGATTCCTTGACAGTTCACCATTCTCCATTTTAGGGTTACTTTTAAGTAGTTGTTACTTGTAGGAAGTTGAGTAAATATCTTGATAGTCAGAGAAATCTGCTAAAAAGAGAATTAATGAGGTTTAAAAAATTTTTGAAAGCAGGTAGATGCAACTCCCAAGTGTGTCTTTCACATTAACTAGAACATGCAAGGATGTCTCTCACATGTATTTTGGCTTTTGTTTCTTTGTATTTAACAATGTGAGTGTAGTGCTTATGCAAAAATATTCCCCAGTATTTTGGGCATTATTTATTTAAATTTTAATCAGCAATGATTTAAATGAATTCAGAAACTGGTTGGTTCTACCAGCTCAAAAGAGACCAGTTTTCTAAGAAGTTACTTCAAAAGCTTTTTTCATTATTTTTTAAAGTTTTCTTGCCTCAATGACAATGTAAACTTGTCAGCTTCTGATGTGGAGAATTTATGTTTAATCTTCTCCTTTTTTTCCTGCATACTCTTGTGACACGTAGAGAATGGACTCCCACTGAGAGACTAAGTTCTGCATGTTCCATATTCTTTCTGAAGAGCTACAGTTAGAGCCTTATTTATTTGGAGCTGTTGAGCCCCTTCAGTTTCTTCTGAATTCCTTTTACAACCAAAAGCCAGTTTTCCCTATGATCATACTCCCTTTATTTTGTACTATCATTCTTTTTACAGGTATGACCATGAGTTAGTGTTTGGTGTCTCCTTGAAGAACATGAATAAAGCGGAGAGGCTGACTTTTGGTGAGTCACTTATGACCCACGCCATGACCTTCACTGCTGTCTCAGAGAAGGTATGACCCTCAGCATGCCTGCTGGAGTGTTTGCACAGATGGATCTACATTCTCCTGCAGACTGTTTACCCAACAGAGCTTCATTTATAGTGTATATGATTTCTGTTAAAAGTTAGTTTCCGGCAGGGCGTGGTGGCTCAAGTCTGTAATCCCAGCACTTTGGGAGGCCGAGACGGGCGGATCAGGAGGTCAGGAGATCGAGACCATCCTGGCTAACACGGTGAAACCCCGTCTCTACTAAAAAAAATACAAAAAACTAGCCGGGTGAGCTGGTGGGCGCCTGTAGTCCCAGCTACTCAGGAGGCTGAGGCAGGAGAATGGCGTGAACCTGGGAGGTGGAGCTTGCAGTGAGCTGAGATCCAGCCACTGCACTCCAGCCTGGGCGATAGAGCGAGACTCCCTCTCAAAAAAAAAAAAAAAAAGAAAGTTAGTTTCCAAGTAAGAAAGACATTGTACCTGCATCACTTGGGGCTTGCCTGTGTGCCTAGAGGTAATATAAAAATAGAAACTTTCTATGAAGAGAATTCGGGTCAGCAGGGAACGACCAAGTAACTGTGTAACTTTGGAAGGTCATGGTGTGAAGAGAAGTCAGCAAGGGACTTGAGAGAAGGTAACTTCTGCTTTATAAGGAATCAGAATGTGCCCTGAAAGTGTTCATATCTTGATGACGTATGTTCAGATTTTCCTTCATTTGTCATTCAGATTCTTCTTCAGTAAAATGTCAATAACAGTAATTTGTGGACTCCATCCCCATTACTAGTTATATACAGAGCTTCAGGAAATTGGATATAAAGTATTTTGAATTTCCTGTGAAATAGTGTGTATAGTAATACCGCTTTTTTTAGGATACACAGTTGGAAACAACTGAAATTTTATCTTTCGCAAATAAACTCCTCACTTCCAGTCAGTAAAAATAGATATTTTCCCCTCTGTGCTCAGGGATCATCAGAAAGGAAGAACTCGAACTACTTCAATTCCTTACCAGCACAAGCAAAAATTTTCTCTTTCTAGCCTAATTCCTGGAAACTCACAGAATAACTACCTTGTATAAATTGTTCTAGAAAATCGTTTTGGGTTTTTTTTTTTTTTTTTTTTGAGACGGAGTCTCACTCACTCTGTCATCCAGGCTTGAGTGCTGTAGCGTGATCTCAGCTCACTGCAACCTCCAGCTCTCAGGCTCAAAAGATTCTCCTGCCTCAACCTTGTGAGTAGCTGGGATTACAGGCGCCTGCCACCACGCCCAGCTGATTTTTTGTATTTTTAGTAGAAATGGGGTTTTGCCATGTTGGCCAGGCTGGTCTCAAACTCCTGACCTCAGGTGATGTGCCCACCTCGGCTTCCCAAAGTGCTGGGATTACAGGCGTGAGCCATTGTGCCTGGCTAGAAAATAGTTTGATAGAGAATTGTTTTTGCTATCCTATCCACTAGATTTATGATCTTTAAAATGTTTAGAAATATCTTAGCATATCATTATGCCACATTTTCATAACTAGCCTATCTAAAAGTCCTGATTTGTTTTTTATACTCTATGCAGAATTGTGAGTGGAATGGCGTTTTCTGTCTGTACCTTTTTCTCACCTCTTCCAACTACTTCACTTGAAGGGTGCCCTTTCAACCCCACAGCATCTAAGATCCCTGTGCTCTCTCCATATTCAAAACTTGGTCTTAAAGGTTTAATTACATTCCTGCAAATTATAAGGCCAGTGCTTTAAGTAGTAGAACTCTGAGGTATTCTCAGTTTTATATGAGATCAAACAGTATGGTGTAAAGGTGCCCTGAACTTAAGAGTCAGTCTTAATGCTGATATTTCTGATCCTCATGTAGTTTTCATAAATAAATGTAAAGATTGAGGTCTTATAAACCAGCGAGCTGTTTTCCTCATTATTCCATTCGTCGATAATCTCAGCTCTGTAGTTAGCGAGACTCCCACACCAAGAAACAGGTTTTCAGGGTTACCCAGGAGAATGTGTAGAGTATAATTTGCATTACTTATGTAGATCACAAAAAGCCATTTTAAAATAGCAAAAGGTGATTTAAAAGTGTTATCACCCCAATTTAACAAAATTCTCACATTTGAATTATAAACAAAACATAAAGTTAGGTTATAAAAGGTTTTTTAGACCGAGTGCAGTGGCTCATGCCTGAAATCCCAGCACTTTGGGAGGCCGAGGCGGGAGGATCACCTGAGGTCAGGAGTTCGAGACCAGCCTGGCCAACATGGCAAGACCCTGTCTCTACTAAAAATACAAAAAT
>NW_012115077.1:2606632-2657830 GCF_000951035.1 Colobus angolensis palliatus | reverse complement strand
GGCCATGCTGGTGCTGAACTCCTGACCTCAAGCGATCCATCTGCCTTGGCCTCCCAAAGTGCTGGGATTACAGGCTTGAGCCACTGTGCCCAGCTGAGAGTTCTTTTTTTTTTTTAAACAAACCAACAATACCTGTTGTAATTTCCAAGAGAAATTCTGCTTTTTATCATTTCTGTCTCTGTTACAGAATATTCCTGTTTTTCAGAAATAAAAATAATGAATACCACTGTCATTTTCTTGGGAACTTCCGTTCTTTGATTAGCATGGTTTATTTCCTTAGGAAAATGTATTTCCTTACATGCTAATGGTATAAAGCAGAATTTATATTATTATAACAAGAATTTTATATTGAACATTTTCTCTTCATTCCACTAGAGTTTTTGATCCCAAAAACGAGTTTGAACTGCACTTGAGTAATAGTACAGAGGTAAATGCATACTAATGGTTGTATTTCCACAATTTTCTTTCTTTTGTCGCTGATATCATGGAATCCCTATAAGGGAGTTCCAGGTATTAATAATTTTGTAATTGTAGATGACCCAGAGAACAATTTGATCTAGGTCACTCCAGGAATTCATTGGCCAACGGGAAAACATAGGAAACATTTTAAGACTGAGAGTACAAGTAACTATATCACTTTAGGCGACATTGATTCTAACAATGATATTTAAAAGGAAAGTAAAGTTGGACTACAGTGGGAGGAATAGAAAACCAAAACAGATATTCGCCAGCTGCAGAATGTATAGTATATAACGATATGGTTTTAAAGGATTTGGGGGCAAAGAGTAAGGATTAGTACAGGTAAGGGTGTCTGAAACTTGTGAGTTTGTTGGCGCTATTTGTGAGACAGAAAATTACTGAGATCCAAGAAAACTGCCAAGAGTGGAGTGTTTGGGTTAGCAGAGCCAAAGAGAACCAAATCCCGTATAGATGAGACTCATCATATAGTTATTTGCAAGTGGGAGTTGACAGATGAAATCATTAGGCGATAATACAGAGGTCAGTGCTTTTCTCATGGTACAAAGATTTAAGTTGCTTTGACATCAGTAAATGTCCTGAATAAACATGAAAGAGAAGTCTTTTCCCAAATGGAGCCTTCCTCTTGTCTCTCTCTGTGTCACTATAGTAAAGGCTGTAAATGAAGGCTATCATGATGAGTATCACTATACCTTTAAGAAGACGAAAATTGAGCTTATTTTAATAATGAAGATGGAAGAAGGAGAAAAGTAGAACTGCCTGGCTTTTGTTTATGAAAATGGTCTTTTTACTTTTGCTTTGCCATTCAGTCTCTTCTATGAAATTCAATATTTGTGTAACTGGATCAGTAAAAGAATGCATTTGGAGAGTATCATTATTTGGTTTTCCCAAGTAGAAAATCAGGCAGTATGATGAGTTTGTTTTGTTTTGTTTAAAAAGACTCTGACCAGGTTTTAGAATTATTCCTAAAATAAAGTAGGATGCATTTGCTTTAATCAATATTGATTGATTAAAAGCAAGAATCCCCAGCTTCAAATAGTGTTTACTGCTTTTAATACAGTTTTTCGTAGTCAAGTAGCATTTTTACATGCTTATTTTATGTATAGAATAGAATAGAAAGGATGAAATAGTATTTATTGCTTTGTTAGTTTATTATGTTTTTACCCCAAGAGATTCAAATTCCATTTCTATTGGAGTATCCCTTTAGTGGTAGTAGGAAACTTATGGCCTTGACCAAGTACATCCTGCCTGTATAGAGCAGGCTGTTTCTTTCAAGTGGCTACAGAAGAGCTAAAATTATATGACACCTCAGCAGGGAGAATCTGGCTTCACACTACTCACCATCATCCACTTTCTTGCAGGATGATCAGGATGGTGCTTTCACAAAATGGAGAGTGGAGAATTCATGGGGTGAAGACCATGGCCACAAAGGTGAGCTCAGTTTGGTAATACTAACTCCAGGTGACTGAACCTGCTGTACTCTGCCTTTCTGGGTGTCAAGCTGCTCTAGTGTAGAAGATTTCTCAGTAATTGGCTCACTGACTAGACTATTCTACAGAAAAATCTGAGGATCTGATTTGCCCCCAGAATTCCCCTGACCATTATGGCGTGCCTGAACTCCCAGGTTGACTCTGAGACCGCTATGTGCTGCATTTGTTCCAAACTATGTTGATCCTCCCCTCTTTGTAGACCACTTGGCTAGTGAGGAGGTTGAGGTTGAGTGCCCTTGCCAGGACACTTGCTATATGGCGTTTGATGCATTTTCTTTCTTTTTTTTTTTTTTTGAGACTGAGTCTCGCTCTGTCACCCAGGCTGGAGTGCAGTGGCATGATCTTGGCTCACTGCAAGCTCCACCTCCCAGGGTCACGCCGTTCTCGTGCCTCTGCCTCCCAAGTAGCTGGGACTACAGGCACCCGCCACCACGCCCGGCTGATTTTTTGTATTTTTAGTAGAGATGGTGTTTCACCGTGTTAGCCAGGATGGTCTCAATCTCCTGACCTCATGATCTCCTCTCCTCGGCCTCCCAAAGTGCTGGGATTACAGGTGTGAGCCACTGCACCCAGCCTTGATGTGTTTTCATCTACTACATCAGTACTCTAGAAAGTCAGAAGCCTTCTGTATGGGAGAATGGGACTGGCAAGAAGCTTTCTTTAGGCATTTATTAGAGACTCCGTAGAAGTTACCATTGCCTAAAGTGGAAATGAACACTTTGCTTACCACTTAGAACTTCTTTATACTAACAAATCAAAACCTAGGAAGAAGTCATAACTTACACTAAGTAGACTAAACAAAATAACATAGGTAATATGTGAGTTGTAGAAAAATTTTAAAATATAGATAAAAGGTCTCTAATAATCCAACCACCTAGAGATCACCATTGATTAACAGTTTAGGGTGTATTATTGTAAAATTTTGAGACCATATTTTTAAAGGCTGTCTTTAGTAATAGCTTTTGAAGGAGATTTTACATTTTAATTTTTAGGGTTCCAAACCAAAAGTGGCGACCACCATGGCATATGTGTACATATGAACACGTAGATGTGTGTGTGCTGGGGGCATTTTGTAGCCAACTCTTCCCCAGAGTCCTTTTTCTTTTAACCAATGAATTCTGGCTAGGAAAAACATTAACTGCAGCTTAGTAGACTAGTTAGAAAACTGAGAGGAACCAGGTAGGAAAGCCAGAGAAGTGATACGCAGAGATACTTGGAAACAAACTTGAGCATACATTTTACCCAACAGGAATTAGGCATTTTATTTTTAAAAAAAGAAAGAAAAATAGATTTTAGCAACTCTTTGTTGTTGCCCCTCTCTGTGTTTAGAATAGTGATTTTCCAGCTATGTTCCTCACAGCCCTAGGATTTCCAAGGGTAAAAGGTAGAGGACGGGGTGTGGAGGTTTGGACGTGAGCGTATCTGACTTCCATAGCTCGTATTTGAAAATTGCTGTTTTAGAAGAGTCTGTTAAACTAAGTTTTGAACTTGACAGCACTTTAGTATGCTGATTGGGCAGCACAGGCTTGTATATGATAGCCAAAATCTGAAGACCATTTATTTGTCATTCTAGGGCTTTTCATCTTCCTATGAGAAAAATCACTGGTGGGTTTTGGCTGACTGTCCCTGGAATCTGCTGTGAAACTCAGCAGCCCAATGTTTATATGTAAACAAATACAAGTGCTGTTACTGCATTTCTCTTCATCAGATAGTTGCATGTCTACCTTCTGTGATTTCTATAATTGTTCTGTGATTTCAGGGGTGCCAAAGTTAGCTATTATGAATTAGAATGCAACATTTTAAAATTGGCAGTTTCTTGTAAGGTTAATTTTATTTTGAGACAAATACACATTAGGATCAAATAGAGAAGGGTTTAAACCTCAGCAAAGCTAGCAGACAGAGTAAAAATAACTCACAATTTAGTTGTATCTGTAAGTTGGTGATAGTTAAGAGATGGATACTTGTCTTAAATTTGAAAGATTTGATTATCTGTAGCAAACATAAGATACTGAGTTAAAGTTTCCTGTTGCTTCCAGTGAACCCCCTGCAGCTTCTGTTTCATTTCTGGTCTAATTTGGTTCCTGTAATTGGGTTTGTTATCATATGGCTTACCACCTAGGAGAAGAACTAAAGTTATATTTGTTTAGAAGAGCCTGGATCCGTCAGCTTGCTGTGATATTTTTCCATCTGTAATAGTCAGTGAGTTTGAAGATAGTAGTGTTATCTGGTTAATAGAGGATAAACACTTGTAAAATCAGGAAAATGTGTTTTATGTAGTGTGAGTTACTGTCTTTATTATTTTGAACCTAAATACTTAATTTTAGGTCACTTTACTGTATATAATTTTTCCATTTAGCTTTACCTCTTAGAAGTTTTGCTTCTGCTAACTTACTCATTTCATTATTATGCTGAGAGAACTGTATAATACAGGATCTTGCTATCCCTGTAACTCTCCTATAATCCATCTTAGTGAAATCTGCAGCTATGTAGTAAAGATTAACTTTTTTGTTCTCAAATAACTGAAATGCCTGTTATTATACACAGCAAAGCGTTTCAGTAGAGAGCCAAAAGATAAGAAACAGAACTGGAGTGGGGGCAGGGAATCGTTCATTCAAGCCAAAATAAATTATTCTCATGTATTTCTTGGTAATGTTCTTTCTAACTTAACAGGAAGGAAGGAAAGAAAACATGATCTAATTTAATTGGCACACTTGGCCTGACCTTAGGAGAGTGCATAGTATGTTATTATGTTGGCAATATGTGTTTACCCCAGCAGGGCCTTCTTGTCTGTCATCCTAGTGGACATTGGCTGGCACGTCTGAGGCAGGACCTCTGTTTATGCTCTCTTGGGAGACATGACAACCTTAAGAAGCATTGCTGGGATTTTGTTTCTGTAGATAACATTGTTAACAGTTTGTTGCTATTCTCTTTGGGATTTCTTACTGTTAAGATTGATGTTTCTGAAAAAGCAGTGTTGATAATACATGCTGGAGATAAACAGAGCAAAGATACCTGGGCAAGCTGCCTTTGCCCAGCCCTGGCTTTGGTTCTCCCCATTGGTTATGTTCATGGCCCTCCTGCCCAGAAATTGTTTTGTAACAGATAACCTGACTATTTCATAAAATGGACAGAAGGTTTCTTCTGACCAGGAGGACATAAAAGGAGAAAATAGTTTTTGCCTTACTGTACCAGTTGGATTACTTCAAGTTGATGAATTCTAGTGTTCATAGTCAGTTGTACTGAAAATTGGATGCATATCTAACATGTAATACCAACAAAGGTTTCTTTTCTCCCCTCCTTCTTAAAATACTTGACTATCCATTTTGTACCTTGTTAATGGATCATATCAGAAATGGATTTCACAATTAGATGAGGGAACAGACTTTGGGATTTGATATATTATCTTTCATTTTGAAACGCTGATAAAAATATTTTGTAAAATATTTAAGAATTTAAAATCAAGGAAGTCACCTTTGATTCCTCTCACTATTAGTCAGAAATTCATCTGAGAAGAGCCTAATCTTTAAGCCAAAGTGACCTGCAGATCCCCTAGCTAGTAAATGATAGAGCCAGAATTATAACCCAGATGGCCTGATACCAGAGCCAGTTTTCTTAACCACTAAACTGCTTTTTCTCAGCTTCCTTGTTCTAGTAGCGTGTCATCCACTCATGAAATAACAGGTCAGTTCATGGTCATTGGTGACCAGAAACAGTGGATGAGGGATATAAAACTGTGTGAAGGACCTGGAGATGTTATGTAAATGTCTGACATTGGGAGAAAAGGCCCCTAGGGCATCATTTGTGGCTGGGAATCTGAGTAAAGAGTGAAGAATGGGGCGTTCTGTGAGGGTTTGTCCCATGTTAGCACATTTGTGACTTAGGCAAGTAAGAAACTATGCAGCCACCCAAAACCTCCCTGAATTTTGTCCGTGCTGCTTTATAATAAGGTTATTTAGTTCTTTTTTTTTTTTTTTTGAGATGGAGTCTTGCTCTGTCACCCAGGCTGGAGTGCAGTGGCGCGATCTCAGCTCACTGCAAGCTCTGCCTCATAGGTTCATGCCATTCTCCTGCCTCAGCCTCCTGAGTAGCTGGGACTACAGGTGCTCCCCACCATGCCTGGCTAATTTTTTGTATTTTTTAGTGGAGACGGGGTTTCACCAGGTTAGCCAGGATGGTCTCGATCTCCTGACCTTGTGATCCGCCCACCTCAGCCTCCCAAAGTGCTGGGTTTACAGGCGTGAGCCACCGCGCCTGGCTAAGGTTATCTAGTTCTTAACTTTTTATCTTGGACAATTTTAAACATATATAAAGTAAACAGGATTGTATTAAGGAACCCTACATATGCCTGTCATCCACCTTCAGTAGTTATCAATATTCTGTCATGCAAATAATAGTGTATTTGATAGTCAATAAATAAAATTCCTAGATAGTCTTTCTAATGAACCAGTCTTACTATGAAACTTTACTTCTTTGTGATTGGTTCACTTAGTTATGAGATTGTATTCCATTTCTAGAGCCTGATACAGCAGAGCTCTAAATGTGGAATTATCATAATATAGTTCTTAATGCTTATTTGGTGTAGTTTCTCAATATGATAAGTAACAACTTTTAAGTGAAGATATGAGGGATATTTTCTCATTCTGCAATGTTCACTGAAGGAAAATACTTACCTTTTAAAAATTCGGTCTCTTCCGATTTTCATTTTGAACCAAGATGAGTTTTCCATTTTTCACATTGCTTTTGTTCCTTTCAGATACATGAACATTTGAAATTGTTTTTAACCCACATTTTTAATCTTTTCTTACAAATGAGCCTCTGTTGCTGATTTCTTTCATTTTAGTAAAATTTTCAGACTTCCTTCTAGAAAGGAGCCTCTAAATGGTTTCAGTTAAAGAGACTTTGGCATGTTAGAGATTAGAAAGAAACATGTTACCAATTCAGATTATATCTAGATTTCTGCTGCTTCCTAAAAACCAACATTATGACCTTTAATTGTCTCACCAGCCAAACTGCCATATGTGATTTTGGAGATGGTATATTCAAAGCTAGGCACAAAAACCATCATATTCTTCATATAATGCTATGTTGTAGAACCAGGTGAGTTGAGAGACAGTTACTAATAATTAATTCTTGATTTTGATGCTGGGCAGTAATTTAACTCATTGTAGTGTCACATTTCTATATCAATAACATGGACAATTTGTTTCTTTATGAGTTCCTACAGTTTGTATGTAGCCATCAAATGAAATAATGTATGCAAGCATTTTTCAAACCGTATACTATTATATAAATCTAAGGAGTTATGAACAGCCCATATTTCTTTTGGAGGTAGTCGAGACATAAAGCTACAGGGCATCTTGCTTCATGAGAATTCAAAGTTCGCTAATAATTTCTATTTATTTATCCTCATGACATCAGAGTAGAGTAACTCAGGATGTGAACGGGGGTGATTATACCCAGGTTTTATGTGAAGAAACTAAAACTTATTGACAGTTGTGTCTTGTTCGGGTTCCACAGAATCAGAGAATTGGAATTCAAATCTCTTAATTTGACACAGACAGCTTCCCTAAAAGTATATGTTACTTACAAAAGACAATCAGTTATTTGCAGGTCTCTTTGAGGTTCAGTTCTGGATCTCTAGTACAATAATGGAAATTATAGGCAGTGTTGGGCCAGACTTGCTGAAACGAGAGTGAATTGTAGAACTTAAAACCTCAGGTTTCTGATTTCCGAGAAAAGGGCAAGATGCAAATTTGTTTTGTCACCTTGGAGGGTTTCATGTCTCTCCAGGCTTGGGAAAAGTGCTGCTACCATCACATCTGGATTCTGGGTTCTTTCAGAACGGCTTTTTGTTGCTGTTGTGACGGAGTGTTGCTCTGTCTACCCAGGCTGGGGTGCAGTGGTGTGGTCTCGGCTCACTGCAACCTCTGCCTCCCAGGTTCAAGCGATGTCTTGGCCTCCTGAGTAGCTGGGATTACAGGCGCCCATCACCATGCCCAGCTTTTTTTTTTTTTTTTTTTATTTTTAGTAGAAACGGGGTTTCACCTGTTGGCCAGGCTGGTCTCGAACTCCAGACCTCAAGCGATCCGCCCACCTCGGCCTCCCAAAGTGCTGGGATTATAGGTGTGAGCCACCGTGCCCGGCCTTCTCAGAAGGGCTTTTCATCATACATCTTTATTAACCAAAAAGCCTGCATGACTTTGGCTGAGAAATAGTGTATGTAGATGGAATAGAGGAAGCATGTACTCTCCAGTTCACTGGTGCTTCCTGATCAAAGTATGTGACTAAGAGAGGATTATCATTATGTGGGCAAGGACAGACTGTGTGACAGAGCTCTTAACCTGCAATGAGGCATCTGCTTCAGAGAGAAATCTCCTCATATCTAATGTAGAGTTTTGTGTATAGATGTGCTTTTACCTGTAGATAGGATCTATAATTTTCACCAGATTGTCTCCAAGGTGTGTTTGCATTGGCTTAAGAAGGATGGAGGTTTAAGCACAGAATCTGGAGCCAGACCACCTGGGTATGCATCCTGGCTAACCTATCTATATTGGCTGTGTCACAGTGGTCATTGACATTTAACCTGTCTGAGCCTCAGCTTTCTCATCTGTGAAATAGGGATAATAATTGGACCTATCTCATAGGGTTGTTGTGAGAACCATGCCAGACGCATAAGAAGTGCTTAGAAATATTAGAGCTCCCATTGCTACTGTTGTTAATGTTTTCTATAGACTAATGAGGGCAAGAGAACAAGAACATGAAGCTCCCTAACCTTTCCTTTCTAGAAGAGGGCATCTAACTTGCCCTATGGTTCCAGTTTCAGATCTCTAAATTCAGTGCCCTAGTGTGATCATTATGCTACATCACCAGGGTACTGGGTGGATTACCCATAGTGTGGGCTTAGTGTCGTGAGAGAAAGCAGGGAAGGTGAATAAACCTAGTGCTGAGGAAAAACCATTAGCAGTAGCATCAACTCACATTTCTTGATGGGATGCAAGGAACCGTGCATAGGCCATGGTGGAATGAATGTCTCTGACCCTCAGAGGAATTTATACTTACTCACCTGTGACACAGGAAGGGGGTTTGAAGAGGGCTGTGATGTGACAGAAGTGGCATTCACGGTGTGCTCCTCAGACTGTAAGATATAGGATAAATAGACCGAGAAAAGCAGAGAAGGGATGAATTTTTTTCCAAGAAGGCAGTTGACAGAAGAACTAGGGAGTACCTTCCCTCAGTGGGGAGACAATAGGAAGACATGGAAGCTGAGGTGATTGAAAAGGGTGAGGGGTTGGAGAGAGCACTTTGGAAGCCCAGGACTAGAGGGCATCAGGATGAACATGGTGGTACATAGTGGAACAGCAGAGCAGACAGAAAATGGGTCAAGGAGAAAAGCTGTTGGGTTGGACTTAAGGTAGTTTTTTGAAACTTTAGGAGGGGTCAGGGTGCAAGCCCAGCTATCCTATTATGCTCCATTGGCAGCATGTCAGTACTTCATTCCCTCAAAGGCTACGTACAGTGGGGTTGCAAAGAATTGAAGCTGGGACAGTTAAGGCTGTTAGTCTTGGCCCCATATGGTATTTGTAACCTATTGTAAGAAAAAATCTGTAAAACATAAACACAAGAATAAGTGCAGAGTCACACACGGGATAAACTGCAAGGGAAGTGGTCAGTGACTGGAACTGTGAGGCCTCCATAGGGATTCTTCAAGGGTGACCCTCTTTAGGGAGGATTTTAGGGCTGTGGCTTTTTTTCTGAAAAGGGAGAGGGAGGCCAGCCAGAGAAATGGTGGCTGAGAAGTGCAGCTCTTGGCATTTGGAGCATGCGTTGAACAGGTCAGAGGAGTGAAGCCAAGAAATAATGTGACTTGCCATTCATAGAGCTTTTGAGGAATGACCAACAAGCAGACTTTGTCTGAAACAAATAGGAGTAGCGATAGTTTGGGGTGAGAGAAAAGTCACTGAGTTTCAGTGGGAAAACAAGACCCTTGAATGGCTTCTAAATTTGTGCTTTCCTCTCTGGGTTTACCCTCAGAGATCCTGGAGAGCTGTGTGTGCCCTCAGGGCTGCCTGTCTCGTGCTCATTGGTCTAGAGAAAGAAGTCAGCTGGGAGGTGAACAGGGTGCTTCTGGGCTCCTTAGCAGAGGGCACTTCTCAGGCTGTGGACACTTCTGCTGACTGAGCTTTGTGGTGGTTTAATGGTTTAAAAAATACAAACCACAAACCAAAACAACTCCTTTTCTCTACCACATTTTCCACCCTGCATTTTTCCTAGTATATTTACTGGGGAAATGGTACTTTCTAACCTTTGTTTCTGAAAGAGGCCACAAGTAATATCCGGCTATAAGAGTATCTCTTCTTTTATCAGCAAATGGTTTATGAATGTAAATGTGTCCCCACCACATAGCCAGACTTTTGTGTTTCCTCTGGAGGAAAAAGAAGCCCCTTCTCAGATCACTGTTTCAAATGGCAGTCATAATTATAAGTGGTGGTTTTGGTTCCCTTCCTCTGGCCTTTTTTTTTTTTTTAAACATCCAACCCATCCTGTTATCTGTCTTTCTAAATATATGCACTTAGAACACATGGTGTCTCTTGTCTCTGATTTAAACACACAAAATAGCTAGCCAAACATGGTAGTATGCACCTATAGTCTTAGCTACCCAGGGTGCTGTTTTTTGAGACGGAGTCTGGCTCTCTCTCCCAGGCTGGAGTGCAGCGGCCGGATCTCAGCTCACTGCAAGCTCCGCCTCCCGGGTTTACACCATTCTCCCGCCTCAGCCTCCCGAGTGGCTGGGACAACAGGCGCCCGCCACCTCGCCCGGCTAGTTTTTTGTATTTTTAGTAGAGACGGGGTTTCACCGTGTTAGCCAGGATGGTCTCGATCTCCTGACCTCGTGATCCGCCCGTCTCGGCCTCCCAAAGTGCTGGGATTACAGGCTTGAGCCACCGCTCCCGGCCCAGGAGGATTGTTTGAGCCCAGGAGTTCAAGTCCGGCCTGGGCAAGATAGTGAGACTCCATCGCTAAAAAATAAATAAATAGAAGACACAAAATACATTATAAATGGACCCAACAAAAACTGGGTTCCTGTTTGTTGATATGGGATTTGTGAGCAGATGGAGTTGGTTTCAAAGTTAGGTATCTGAGCTAGACTAAATGCTATCTGTTGCTGAAGCCATAACTACCTCCCAAGTCTCTTTGCCCGCAGAGTGCTCAACTGGAGGAAGCTGAGCCCGATGAGAAAGACGGAATTTGAATTTACGACCTGGGTTTGATGTCGGGTTTACTTACTGCCCTCCTGTCTGACAGTACTGTTGTGAGGATTAAAATCAAAACCAGGATAGTGATGTGAAATTGCATTGTGAAGTGTAAAGTCCTCACAGGGTTTTGGGGGTATATATGTGTGCATTTTTTTGTTTTGTTTTATAAAGTGTAATTATTTTAGTAGATAATGAAATTACATTGTTCCAAAATCAAAATATAAAAAGGTATATGAAAGAATTTTGTTTCCATCTCCGTCACTCTTCATTCCCCTGCCTCTCCCTTAGGTTATTATTTCTATTTCTGGTATGTCTTTCCTTGTTTTTTTAGTACTAACATTACACATATTTAAGTATATTATTGCCTCCTTTTCTTACACTAGTGGCAGCACACTAGGTCGCCTGCTCTGCATCTTGTTCTCACAGCATATCTTGGGGACATTTCCTTATCAGTACATCAGTACAGCTTCATTATCTTCCATTGTCTGGATCTACCACAGTTTATGTAACCATTTCCCTTACTAATGGGACTTGGGTTGTTGCAGTCTTTTGCTATTACAAACAATATTGCGGTGGGTTATTGTATATATGTACAGTGCTTAGAATAGTGCCTGGCACATCGTAAGTGCCAAATAAATATTAACTTTGTTGCACATAAATTCATATTGTATGCATGTAAGTATTGTGTATCTGTAGCATGAAGTCCCAGAAATGACATTGCTTAATGAAGAGGGTAAATGCATTTGTAATTTTTCTAGATACTGAAAAGGACAGATCTAACACCTCTGGACACCATTCCATAGGCAGTGTGTCGTTTTGCACATTTGCAACATACCCTGTACAAATTCAAGGAAGTATTAGGTCATGCTTCGCCCAGTGGATACCTAACAGAAGTGGTTGACAAATTATCACTACTTAATTATCTGTTGAAATTGTCTGGATTCATAGTTGGGGACTATGCCAAGGCCTTAGTGAGTAATGGAGTTTTTTGTTGAGAGTCTTGTTTCTGATGTTTTCTCATCAATTGTCCTTCTTTTGTCTTGTATGTTTTTCATTATAATAGCAGAAAAATGTTTGTAAGCATAACACCAGTTAGAAACCAAAAAGAAAAAGATTAATAAATTTGACTTAATAAAAACAAAAATGGGCCGGGCACAAAGGCTTAACACCTGTAATCCCAGCACTTTGGGAGGCCGAGGCAGGTGGATCACCTGAGGTCAGGAGTTTGAGACCAGCCTGGCCAAAGTGGCGAAACCCCATCTCTACTAAAAATACAAAAAATTGGCCGGGCACGGTGGCTCAAGCCTGTAATCCCAGCACTTTGGGAGGCCGAGACGGGCGGATCACGAGGTCAGGAGATCGAGACCATCCTGGCTAACATGGTGAAACCCCGTCTCTACTAAAAATACAAAAAACTAGCCGGGCGAGGTGGCGGGCGCCTGTAGTCCCAGCTACTCGGGAGGCTGAGGCAGGAGAATGGCGTGAACCTGGGAGGCGGAGCTTGCAGTGAGCTGAGATCTGGCCACTGCACTCCAGCCTGGGCGACAGAGCGAGACTCCGTCTCAAAAAAAAATAAAAAAATTATGACGTAGATAGATGTATTTCATTGTCAATAAGGAAAGAGATTAATTGGAAAATAGTATGTGTATTACTTTGTAATACAAGACCACCATGTAAGAAGTTTCATTTTTATGAAATGTATAGCTTCTAGTACATGTGGAAAGTTTATCAAGGATACATGTAAAATTTGACAGAGCTTGAACATGTGTCCCAAGGTGGTGGGATTGTAGGCAGTTTAAAAATTATTTGTCTTCTCTTTCTCCTCCTTTCATGTTTCCAGAATTTTTTATGATGAGTCTTTGGGTAATTTTTAAGGAGTTAAAAAGCAGTGTAACATTTCACAAATTTTGGAGAGAAAATCTCCTATCCCATGGCATAAAATTCTCATGTTTTATTGCTGTTCATGGTTTTTTCTCATGTACATCTATATTTGTAACGTAGTTGTAATTATACAGGATATGCCACTTTATTTTTGTTACCTAAACATTTTTTCATGTTGCTACACAGTCTTTACAACTTCATTATAAAGTGATTCCTGTTCTGTGAGGTGGTTTCTCCCTGATGATTAGGAAGCTTGAAATATAAGACAAGTGCCAATGAGACTTCTGCTTTCCTTTCTGGGAGCCTTTTTTCAACCTTGAGTTAACAACCGCTAGGTGAAAGATTGGCAGTGACTGAATGAAGGGTTGGTAGTCCGGCTTCTTAGTTTCATGCTGCCAGACAGACCGTTAGAGCAGAACAGATACCTTCATTTTGTCGTAACTTTTTTAAAAATGGCAAAAAATAACAGCCACATATAGTTTGTTAGTGAGGTGAAATACCTCATAGAACAAGACAACAAAGAATATAAAATATTTCTAATATGTTAAAATATAAATATTTTATATTCTTTGTATTCTTTAGTCTGAAAGGCTTAAATCTTACATCTCTGGTGGAATTTCAGGAAAAAAAAAAAGTTTTCTTAGGTAAAGTATCTTTTTTCCCTTAAACTAGCCCATGTGAAACTCTTCTGTTTCTGAATGAATTTCACCTAACCTGTCTACAGCTATATTCACAGACACTGTTTTTCCCTTTACAGACCGACCCTACCCTTTCTGTTACAAAGTACAGAAACATTGCCAGTGTTTTTTGGTTGTTTGGTTGGTTTGAGGTGTTTTGTTTTGAGGACTGTTCACTTTTCTTTCTTTCTCATTGCATGTAAACAAGACATTAAAGTTTAAACAAAATTTAATTTCACCTTAGTTCCTAAAGCTGACTTTCTTTATCTATTTATCTATTTGTTTCCCTCAGTGTAACCTTGGGATCCCTAGAGCAGGTTTTTATTTTGTTTTCTTTTCTTTTTCCCTTGGAATGCTTGTGTCTCATGGCCAGTGGGCCTAAGGGTTAGGAACTGTACCTTCCCACAAATGAAAAGTGCCACCCGAATCCTGCCTGAGCCAGTGCTTTGCTGCTTCCTACACAGATTTCAGACACGCTGATCCTAATCTTCTCAGTCAAACTCCAAGACACACAGTATCAACAGTTACGGCAGCCGCAAGTTCATTATCTACATAGGGCGCAATTACTTGGCAGCTACCTAGACTGTGAGGATTTTGTGGGTCCCCAAAGAACTCATATCCTGAAGAGAGAGACTAATCAAGGTGGGTCCTCTTGGCAGGGACATTGAAAGGGTGGATTACAATTGATAGGAATTTTAATTTGTGAGGACTTAATCTGATATGCTTTTGGAACAAGATAGTGTAGATGTACTTATTGTCCATATTCTGGGAGCATTCTTTGAAGATTCATTTGATTGTATGGTGATAGTATTGTTGAAAGGACACAGAATTTTATTACATGAATCTGCTTCTATCCTTCACCTGCCTAACTGCCCAGGGCTACTGCAAGTGTTTATTCAGCCTGCATTGTGGTGAGGGAAGGGATGACTAATGTCTCAAACAGTGTGGTGTTCCCTAGTCTGCTCTCCTGCTTGCTGAAAGCTCCTTTTTGGGAAGGCAGATGCTGAGTTTTCAGGAAGCACTCACTTAGGATGCAGTGTTTTAGTTTTAAATATATGCACTAGTTGACCTTTGAGCGGACAGAACTTTTGTTGCCAGAACCTGGTGGCACTGGTGTGAGTGATGTTAATTAAGGGCCAGGTCCTGATACCAACAAAGCCAGGAAGTTTGGAATATATAATCAAGACAAGCCAGAAGTAGCACAGGCTGCAGAACGGGCCTGTACCCTCCTTCCGCCTCTCGTCTATTGAAAGTAGGGGCCCTGGGTCCAGGAGGCCAGCTTATCAAGAGACAAGGATGCATTTCTTTACCTGCCTTGGTCGGAGCACTTGAACACTTTTACAGAGCACTCCCAACCCCCGCCATTCCCACCCCCAAGACAGGATCTCATTCTGTTAAGGCTGGAGTGCAGTGGTGTGATCTTGGCTTACTGAAACCACAGGCTCAGGCCACCACACTGGCAAAATTTTTTAATTTATTTTTATTTTTATTTTTATTTTTTTTGATATTTTTTGTAGGGATGGGGTTTCGCCATGTTGCCCAGGCTGGTCTTGAACAACTGGGCTCAAGCAATCCACCTGCCTCAGCCTCCTAAAGTGCTGAGATTATAGGTGTGAGCCACTGCACCTGGCCTCCAGAGTGTTTTTGAGGGTAAATGTATGCTATGCCACATCAGGATGATCTGTCTCTGACTTCTGTCAGAGGTGAAAAACAGGACTGGGCAGGGCATAGATGACTTCACCAAATCAATTGTGTTTTCAGGTTAAATAATGCCCTTTGTCACACCATTTAGCACACAAAATTAGACTTACCACTATCGTTGCCTTTTAATTATTTAAACCAGTCTTGCCTCAAGAGCAGCAGTTCTCCCTAGGGCCCTTTCAGGGGGTGTGCAGGGTCTGCCCTTGAGCAACATATCTGTGTGAGGCTGGATTTCCTTCATCTGCTTCAACCAGAACAACATACTGCAACAGATTAAACACAGATGCAGATACCGGAATTCAGCTGTCTTCTACAAATCCAGATATTAAAATGTAAAACAATGCCACTTTTCTAACTAAAAATATTTTTTACAGAATATAATTATTTTTTCCTTAAAATATATTGTTTATATTCATTTTTCATACTTACTTTTAAATGAATTAATATTTTTAGCTTTCTGTTTTAGTTTCTGGTATAGTAAATAATGATAGATATTAGTCCATATGAAGAATGTTTTAGGTCCTTAATAATTTTAGGAATGTAAACGGCAGGGCTTGAGGCCTAGAGGCTTGAGAACTGCTGCACTAGGGGACCCTCTTGCTAGAAACACCTACTTCACCTACTTCTCCTTTCCCTGGGTCCTGTGTAGTGGGAAATGGTATAGCACAGGTCTAGGTTGATACAAACTTTCAGAGAAAAATGGCTCCAGTGTTTACTGTAAAGCTAGTATCAGATACAGTCAGATGACAGTCCTGGTGCTGATGGCCATTGCTAGTCCGGGTAGCCCTTGGATGTGTGTGCCTGCATTGCTCTTGGTTCGGTACACATCGTTTGCTCTGTGTTCTGTCTGTGGCACAGCAGCCCATTCTTGTTAAATATATGAACTTCAGTCTCTCACTTTAATTTTGCTCTTCTTATTAGCAATGGCTTGGGTAAAGCATTTTTTTCCCATTTAAGTTTTTTTGGAGATCTGTTCCTGAAGAACAGATTCGTTTGTTTTTGTTTTTTTAACTTTCAATCGTTTTGGGGGAACAGGTGGGTTTTGGTTACATGGATAAGTTGTTTAGTGGTGATTTCCGGGACTTTGGTGCACCCGGCACCTGGGCAGTGTACACTGGTATGTTGTCTTTGTTTTATCCCTCCACCCCTCCCACTCTTCCATCCTGAGTGCCCAGAGTCCATTATATCATTCTTAGGCCTTTGCATCCTCATGGCTTCGCTCCAGCTTATATAAGTGAGAACATATGATATTTGGTTTTCCATTCCTGAGTTACTTCATTTAGAATCATGGTCTCCAGCTCCATCCAAGTTGCTACAAAATACATTATTTTTTTCCTTTTTATGGCTGAGTGTAATATTCCACAATATGTAAATGTCACATTTTCTTTATCCACTCGTTGGTTGATGGGCACTTAGGTTGGGTCCATGTTTTTGCAATTGTGAATTGTGCTGCTGTAAGCATGCATGTGTGCATGTGTCTTTTTCATTTAATGACCTCTTTTCCTTTGGGTAGATACCCAGTACAGGGATTGCTGGATCGAATGGTAGATCGTTAGTTCTTTAAGAAATCTCCATACTGTTTTCCTTAGTGTTTGTACTAGTTTATATTCCCACCAGCAGTGTAAAAGTGTTCCCTTTTCACCACATCCACACCAACATCTGTAATTTTTTTGCTTTTTAATTATGGCCATTCTTGCAGGAGTAAGGAGTAAGGTATCACATTGTGGTTTTAATTTGCATTTCTCTGATAATTAGTGATATTGAGCATTTTTTCATGTGTTTGTTGGCTATTTGTGTATCTTCTTTTTCAGATTGTCTATTCATGTCCTTTGCCCATTTTTTGATGGGATTTTTTTTTTCTTACCAATTTGTTTGAGTTCCTTGTAGACTTTGGGTGTTAGTCCTTTGTCGAATTCATGGTTTGTGAAGATTTTCTACCACTCTGTGGGTTGTCTGTTTACACTGCTATTTCTCTTGCTGTGCAGAAGGCTTTTAGTTTAGTTAGGTCCCATTTATTTATGTTTTTGTTGCATTTGCTTTTGGGGTCTTAGTCGTGAATTCTTTGCCTAAGCCAGTGTCTAGAAGAGTTTTCCCAGTGTTATCTTCTAGAACTTGTATTGGTTTCAGGTTTTAGATTTCAGCCTTTGACCATCCTGAGTTGATTTTTGTGTAAGGTGAGAGATGAGGATCTGGTTTCTGAAGGGGAATTTGTGTTGGCCTAGTGGAGCCTGAGATGCAGGTTAATCCTCCTTATGGAAGACGACGATTACTAGGATGGGTACCCGATGACACCACACTTTTTCTCTCAGCTGAGCTCTCAACCTTAAATGGGGCATTATTGCCGGGACACCTCTGTGTAGTCCTAACCCCCTGGAGAGGCTTCCTAAGGAGAACAGCTTAAGCAGATGTCTCAGTCTTCTAGTTCTGCCTGATCCTCATCATAGATTTCCTCCTAGGAAAGCAAGGACTGTTTGATCATTTTACTCCAACAGTATCATCTGCAAATAAGTGCGTATCTAGGAATGATGACATGACCCTATCAAAATGCTCACAGCAGCCTACCTGATTGTTGTAGGAGTGTGTGATAGAAAGGAATGGGGGAGAGCTGCCATTGACACTAGTAGGATAAGAAGGGAAGTGGGGTGCTTGCCCTTCTGACCCTAGAGATTTATGCCCTAGGTGTGGCTGTATGAATAAGTTTTTCTGCCTCCCTACTAGTATACAGGTAATCACTCACCATCACCAAGGCAGCTGAGGAAGAGAGCAGCAGCACAGGATCTGGTGTTAACCTTGGGTCCATGGCTCAGCTCCAAACCTCACCATGTGACCTAGGCACATCACCTAGTTACTCCAAGACCCAGTTTTCTAATTTTTCTAAAGATAGAAAATTATTTTTAGAAATAATTAGAAATAGAAGACAGACCATGCCTGTCCTGTCTGCTTCACAGAATTGCTAATAAGGTTTAAATTAAATGAAATTTACAGATGGGAAAGCTGAAAAATATGTATGAATATCAGTTTTGTAAAGGGTTTATCCTACAAAAAAGGTTTCTGCTCTTTGCTCCTTGCCCTCTGTACTCCTAAGTCTTCTGTTTTTTTCTGCAGGTTACCTGTGCATGACAGATGAGTGGTTCTCTGAGTATGTCTACGAAGTGGTGGTGGACAGGAAGCATGTCCCTGAAGAGGTGCTAGCTGTGTTAGAGCAGGAACCCATTGTCCTGCCAGCGTGGGACCCCATGGGAGCTTTGGCTGAGTGATACTGCCTCCAGCTCTTTCCTCCTTCCATGGAACCTGACGTAGCTGCAAAGGACAGATCCAGGGACTGAAGCCAAAGTTATGCAAGGGACTATGTGTTGCCACAGTCAGATTTCCAGTCTCCACCAGGAACCTCTTTGGGAAGTATGGTTTATGCTGAAACAGAATACTCTTAAAGAAAAAAAGGAGGGGCAAAGATCAGGTCATACTCCCTACTCTCCTCATCTCTAACAGCTCAGGATCTCTTAGCATTTTAATCAGATGTAATTGTTTGTCTTTAACTGTCAAAAAGTTTGGTTCTGTGTCTGTGTTTTAATAAGACGAGAGGATGAGCGATTGAGGTGTATGGAGAGAAAACAGACTTAATGCTCCTTGTTCCTAGAGTAGAGTGGAGGGAGGGTGGCCTAAGAATTGAGCTCTCGGAACTGCATGCTGCTGGACAGTATCACTGTCTTTCTTAGATGGCAGTCACTGAATTCCACTTTTTCAAGGTAATTTCTGGTGCCTCTAATAGCCCAAGAATGGGAGGTTGATCGGTCTGACATGATTCCTTCCTGTTCTGAACTGTGGGGTGCACATCTCTGCTTGCGTCGGGTTTGAGTAGAGGCTTAGAGACAGTTGGGTGAGAACAACCAAAATCTTATCATGGTCTCAGTTACAATCATTAGGGGGAGCTCTAGCCAAATGGTTTAACTTCTGCCTTTGGAACTGGGGATTGAGTGGGCAGGAAAAGGTGATATCCATTCTTTCTGATAACTAGATGGTGCTGAGAAGCTTTTGAATAAAAACTTTGCTAAATGAAAATAAGCTGATTTATGTGATCTGTCTAAGAAGTGTTTGTTTAACTACAAAAGAAAGCCAGGTGGCTGGCTCATGTTCTTGAAAGTGAAAAAACAGGAACAGGGCTTCCCTCCTCATCTTCTCTGCAAGATGTGTGCTCTTTCCCAGACTGCCGATTCTCACCGGCATCTGCAAAGGGCTTCCAAGTGCCTATTTAAGGACTGTTCCCTGCCATGTAAATGTTCTACCCGGATCCAGGGTCCCTGCAAGGGTGGGGAGTGAGGCTCTGTTGGGCCCAGCCTTAGAATAGGTCAGTAAGTTATCTTACTGAGATTGGTCCACCCTTTCAAGAACAAGGGTGAAATAGAAGACATTTTCACAAAAAAACTGAGTTTGCCCCAACAGAAGGGAAGTGATCATATGGAAGGGTTGAAATGTATCAAGGAATGTAGAATAAAGAACATGATTGTTATGTGGATCAGCTACACAAAAAGCAACTGTAGATGAGTCTTACAGGGTTTGAAAAAAGGTGAAACTAAAATCCATGAAGGTAGCAGATAACTAGGGAGGGGAGGTAATAGGAATGAACATACTCTAAGATCCTTGTGTCTTTCAGGAAGAAGATAAATACATTGTTTAACTTCAGACTTTGGTATGTAAACATGTGTGCCAAAAAGTTCTGTAGTATCTACTAAAAATAAGCAGAGGATACAGTTTCCAGTCAAGAATAAATAGAATGGAAAAATGCAATCAGTCCATAAGAAGACAAGATAGGGTAGAGAAGGAAAAGGCAGGACAAATAGAGCATCCAAAATAAGATACTAGAGAGAAATCTAAATGTGCCAATAATTATATGTAAATGGACTAAATGTTCCAGAAAAAAAAAAAAATGCCACACTGGATTTTTAAAAGAAATCCAACCATATGTGATGACAAGAGAAAGACATAGGCAACCTAGAATATAAGAAAGGATAGAAAAGATACATCAGGCAGATACTAACCAAAATAAAACTGAGAAGTTATATTCATAACCCACAAAATTAAGGCCACTCCGAATAACGAAACAGACGGTCTAATTCCAGGGTATGCTATTTGCATAACTGTAATGTGAATGTCCTCCCTAGAGCTGTGGAACACCGCAGCCCTGGAAACAGGCTTTAAGACAAAAAGCATTACTACAGATAGAACCACTACATAATGATACACTTACCCAATTCTTCAGAAAAACATGAAGATTCTAAGTTACATATCTAATAACATTGCCTCAAAATATGTAAAACAAAAACAGCTGTTTGGAAAAATAAGAAATCCAACATCATAGTGGGGGATTTTAATATACTTCACATAGACCAAGCAACAAAAAATTCAGGTAAGTATGTAAGAGATTTAAGCATTTAGCGAGTTTGGTAAAATGGACGTGTAGAAGACCACATCTTCATCCTGAAAGCGCAGATGTGTGGAAACCAATGACCGAGCATAAACCTGTTAAAAAAAAAAAAATGCATCTAACAACTGCACTTCCATGTTGATCACATATGGAACTTTTTCAAAAATTGACCACACTGGACAGTAGAGTCAACCTCAACAAATTTGAAAAGGTTGTTGCCACGTAGACCACACTCCAACCACAGTGCAATTAAGTTAGAAACCAAAATTAAAAGATTACAAGATGACCTCTGTATGTTTAGAAATTAACTCATGGGTCCAAGAAGAAATCATAATCGTGAAGGAAATTTAACCTGAACAATAATAAAAATATGTAAAAATGAGGGATGCAGCTACAACAGTAATTTAAAAATTTTACAGCATTAAATTAATATTATATTAATGTATTAAGATTACAGAATTTTATAGTTCTTAATAGAATAATGTAAATCCTAAATCTAAATGTAAAAATTATGCTAGGATGTAATAAAGGCTGAAAATTGAGCTAAACATCTTTCAAGAAATTAGAACAGCAAAATAAACCTAAAGAAAGTAGATATGCACAGAAATTAAGCATAGCATCAACAAAGCCAGAAGAAGTTGGTTCTTTTAAAGAAAAGTTGACAAATATTTTTTAGGTACACATGGAATTAAAAGGATATTATAGATGCTGCAAATATTAGAAAAATAGAAGATACCCTCAAAGCAACTTGTGGATTTGTTTAGAAAACAAATCCACAGCTCGGGAAGACCAGGAGAGGAGTCAATGAAATATTTAAACCCAGAAAGCAGATGGAGACCTTGGAAGATTTAGCAGAGCTGAAAAACTTGAATTTCACTGAGCCCTGCTGGAGAAAGCCAGTGATAAGCAAATCAGTTTACAGTGCATCGTCCCCCGAAAAGTACAGATATGGTAGCAACAGAAAGCATGACTTCCCGAATTGGGTGTGAAGGGAGGGTTACCAAGGAGTTGAATGTCCGTTGGGTCCCCTTCGTATACCCACCAGCTTGGTGACTGCCCTTCCTCCGTTCATCAGCCCATTAGAGAGAGAAAAAGTGTAGTCTGGGTGTCAGGTGAACCCCCAAGGGGATTCAATGAGCATTTACATTCTGAATCTTCTTGCCATCCTTGGCTCCTAGAACTCTAGTAGCCAGGAAGTCGGAAGTCTTCTTGGGAGCAACTTGATTAGCTCAATAGGCAAGATGTAAAAAATGACTTTATGGCCTAAAGAATGATTTTACGAGGCTGATATAACCCTGATAAGGATAGTGGAAAAAATACATGTACACCTCACCCATAAACATAGATGCAAAGTCCTAAACCAAATGCAGTAATATGTAAAAAAGATAATCTTCATTACCAAATACTTAATAAAATCCATTTTTCAAATGAAATTAGGATCCAGAGGGGAGAATTGAAGCATGGTGGGTTTATCTTCTCTGCTAAACAATCAGGGAAATGGGATGAAGTTGTAGCTAGAGGTCTCAGTTGGAAGAAACTGCTAATATTTGGGTGACGAATGAGGAAATGGGAGCGCATGGAGTTGTCTTTTGCTTTAACTCCGAATCTTAGTGTCACCAGAGGAGAGCTTCATGACTGTGACCTCTGGGAAGTCCTGGCCTGAGTAATGGTGACCCTACATGTCCAAGAAGCCAAGACATGATAATGAGATATGCCTTCAGGATGTGGTGTGGCCCCATCTGCTTGCCTTGGCTTGTCCTTAAAGAGCAACTTAATTCTAATTTGCTGTTGGTGGCACCAGGGCACTTGTACTGGAAGTCCCGTTCCTCCAGTGTGCGGGTGGGCACCGCTGCCCACTGGCTCTGGTTAGTCATTTGTTAAGTTAGATTCCACTTTTTAAGGTAATTCCAGATGAGCATGGTCATATTTAGGACAACTTGTTCAGAACCGTTGTTGATACTCATGAAGCCAATGCTTCCTTCTTGGGGTCTGTGACACAAATGGGTTGAAAACTAGGATTAAACTGGCCTGGGTTTTTCTGTTTTTCAAACTCCAAGTCCTTTCCACGTTATTGCAGAGGGAAAGAAAATAGGGAGGGAATGTTCAGTTCACACCAGCTGCAGCTATTTTGTCTTTGTTTTGTATTTTCTTTTGAGTCTCATTCTGTCACCCAAGCTGGAGTGCAGAGTGCAGTGGCACGATCTCGGCTCACTGCAGCCTCCACTTCTTAGGTTCAAGCAGTTCTCCCACCTTAGCCTCCAGAGTAGCTGGGATTACAGACGGGCGCCGCCACGGCTAATTTTTTTTTTTTTTGTATTTTAATACAGACAAGGTTTCACCATGTTGGCCAGGCTGGTCTTGAACTCCTGGCCTCAATTGATCTCCCCTCCTAGGCCTCCCAAAGTGCTGGGATTACAAGCATGAGCCACCACATCAGTTATTTGGAAAGAGGATTGTGTGCAGATGGGAAGCCCTCCACATCTTCTTTCCTGGATATTGTTTGAATACTCACTGCTTTCCCTCTTGCTGACTCCTCTAGAAAAACTCTAGTTTGGTAGCACATCTTGAAGTGGACAGAATGAGTTCTGGAGCCATCTTTCAGGCTACCCCATGACAGCTGTTTGATTTTTAAACATCAGCTGCTGTGCAGAAGGCTAGGGCAACCGAGGAAGGGTGGCCATTTGGTGGAGTACGGAGGGTGCTTGACTTAGAATTGCAGCATCCCTATATCTCACCTGGCGGAGACCTTATGGGTTAACCTAGTCCAAAATTCTCCACAAGTACGTCTTTTAAGTTCTACTTGCACACATTGAATGACAGGAACACACAGCCTCTCATTGTGGCCCCTGCCCACCTGTCCACAGTCGACTTACTCCCCTTCTTGTACGCTCTGCTTCAGCCAACCACTGACCACCTCCCACCCTGTCCCGCACTTTGTCCCTCAGACACACCATGCTCATCTCCACCTCCCTGCTGTTTCTCCTTGCTGCTCCTTCTACCTAAAGCTCTTCCCTCAGGTCTCTGAATGGCTGGCTTCTCATTTGGGTCACGCCTTCAGTGTCAAGGCCATCTCTGATCACCTTATCTAGGGTGCCAACTTCCTCCTCCCCCTGCCTCTGCCACCCCCATGCTGTTACAGGGTCTATTTTATTCGCAGCACTTACCACTTTCTGGAGGTACCGATGTATTTATATGTGTATTGTCTGTTTTCCCCAAAGTCAGTTACTCCCTGTCCACTCCCAGGGGCGGGAACCTTGTCCTGCTAGTGACTGTATTCTCAGTGCCTGGCTCATAAGAAATATAGGGTAGGCTGACACTGAGCACACCCTCCATTCTGACAGCTATAATTAATGAACAGTTTTTACATAGACCTGAAGTCAGCTTCACTATAACTTGCTCAGTAGGGACAACTAGAACGAGAACAAAGACCCCGGAGGTCTTTGTATTCCAACATTTCACATTAAGGTCTCAATTTCATTTCATGGAGGTGCGTGGCAGCGGGGAGAATAGGTAGGGAGAGAACAACAGAGGCTTACCTGGCTTCCTCACTGCTTGAACCTTGTTTCAAATCAGCCCAACACAGTGGGAAGACCAGGGCCTTTGGACTCAGATATGCTGGCCTTGCCACTTGGCAAGCATATAAGTGCTTACACCTGGCAAGCCTGTATAAATGTGGAGAAACTACTTAACCTCTCTGAGCCTCCATTTCCGTACTTCCTTTGTTTAAAAACAATATTAAAATTTATTCACTTTGTGAGGCCAAGATGGGCGGATCACAAGGTCAAGAGATTGAGATCATATGGCCAACATGGTGAAACCCCATCTCTACTAAAAATACAAAAATTAGCTGGGTGTGGTGTTGCACACCTGTAGTCCCAGCTACTCAGGAGGCTGAGGCAGGATAACCGCTTGAACCCAGGAGGCAGAGGTTTCAGTGAGCTGAGATCACGCCACTGCACTCCAGCCTGAATGACAGAGTGAGACTCCATCTCAAAAAAAAAATTATTAAACATGAGAACTCAGCCTGAAAAGGAGGAAAACCATAATTTAGTTTTTGATAACATATATAGTTATCCAAAAATAATAACACCAGTTTATATTGCATATTTCCTATATGGTAGAAAAAGGACAGAAGATAATTCATATAACGTACCCAGCAGAGGCTCAATAAATGGCAGCTTTTATTAAAAACAGTTCTCATGGAGCGTCTTCAATGTGTCCAGTGTTGTGGGAGCCCCTCTAGGAGTTGAAACAATTTGCTTCTCTCCAACCAAATTAGCATTTACTTGGGAAAATAACATGTTTATGCATGAACCAGTTGAAAAAGAAGGTGACTTTATATGAGAGAGGTCTTCCAGTAAACTCCGTAATAATTGTGAAAGGGCTTGAAGTTGGAGAAGGAAACGTGCTGACTGGTTTTAAAGTAACTTCAACCCACAGTGAACACAGACGTCAAGGGTGAGGGTGATCAGCTCACCAAGAAGAAACTAAGGGAAGCCCTTCCTAGATGGAGAGACACAAGTTACCCTGAAGTTTGCTGAGAGGAAGAAGAGCCAAAGAGAGGGTGAGTGTCTTATAAACTTGAGCAAGAGAAAGAAAAATGGAAATGGGATACAGGAGAGAGGATTGGCTTCAGGAGCTGGGAGCAGAGGGCTTGAGTTCTAAGAGTAGGTCTAACTCTTTGATCAGGTCTTGAGCAAAGCCTTGGACTTCACCTCTTGGCCCCCAGCATCTTTGCTAATAAATAGGTAAAAAAAAATGTACTCCTTAAGTGAACAGCACTGGTGATGTGTAATGTGGCAACATTTGTGGGGTAGTGCGTCTGCTGTAACATGGAGCTGAACCCCTTTGAACTCCCTAGGGCTCCTGCCTCCTTTGTGAGACGCCCGAGGCCCCTTAGAACATCTTTTTTTCTTCGTCTTCTCCTCTTTTCTTTCTTGTCCCTCCCTTCCACCCTTACCCCTTTCTTTCTTTGCCTTTTATAATAAAAAAAAAAAATGCTTTTCTGAGAAAGTTTCATAAAAATATCACTTGCACATGGCAAATATGTAAATAGTAGAGCAGGGTAGATGTTGACAAAGGGGGTTTCCTTTCACCCTAATATCCTCTCCTTCCAAGGCACCTACTGTTCCCAGTCTCTTCTGTGCACTTACAGATTTCAATACACATATCAGCCCCTATGCCTCGCCCTCAACAAATTGGAGTAACACCTGTTCTGTGCATTTTTTTTCCTCCATTTATAATAAATCTTGAGAACTTCCCCAGATCAGCCCATAGAAAACCGCCTTACTCTTTTTACCTGCTGCATGATACTCCATTGGTGGATATGCCCCTGGGGCCCTGGTTTTATGGCACGAAGTCTGGTGAGACTCAGAGGCATTTTCCAAGCCCTTCATTGCCAGTGTGTACATTTATGGAGGCTGCTGTGCGCCCACGCAGTGATAGGTGTTGAGGCATGGAGACAGGCAGCAAGCACCCTGTCCCTTGGGAACCCAGAGTCTAGGAAATTCGGAGAGGGACCAATGTGCTCCAATAGCTCTGTGTGTGTACAGGGCGGTGGGGCCCTCCCTGGTTCTCTGTGCTTCTGGCGTCAACATCTCCACCAAGGTGGAAGGGAAAACAGCTGCGCTCCGGAGTGTGGCCCTGGCTGATGGATTCAGGGAAGGGAATCCCCTAGGGAGGAAGTAGACCACCACTTCTCCTGCTGCCCACCTCCCCCTCTCCTCCTTCCCCTGCCGCCCCCGGCCCACGCCTAGTTTATAAGACAGAAGAAAAGGAAAAAAGCAAAAAGTCAAAAAAAAAAAAAAGTAAGATAAATAGCCAGATGACCTTGGCACCACCCGGTCCTGGTGGTTAAAAAAAAAATAATAATAATAATATAATAATAATATGATCAACCCCTGACCTAAACTACTTGTGTTATCTGTAAATTCCAGGCATTGTATGAGAAAGCACTGCAAAACTTTCCGTTAGCTGATGGATGTAGCCCCCAGCCACGTTCTCCACGCTTGCTCGATCTATCACGACCCTTTCACATGTGCCCCTTAGAGTTGTAAGCCCTTAAAAGGGCCAGGAATTTCTTTTTCAGAGAGTTCAGTTCTTGAGACATGAGTCCGCTGATGCTCCCAGCTGAATAAAGCCACTTCCTTCTTCAACCCGGTGTCTGAGGGGTTTTGTCTGTGGCTAGTCCTGCTACACCCTGGCTCACAGAGATTGCAGCTAGATCGTGGGGTAGTCCCAGTATCTGTAAAGTCTGGGGGTCACCTACACCTTGATTTCTCCTCATGTGTGAGTGTCCTTCAAGCTGGGCCTTTCCACATCAGCCACTCCCACCTTTCCCCCTCTTTTAGAAAAAATTCTCCATGAAGTCTGAATATACAATGAGTTAAGCAAGGGTAGCAATGGAAACTTACATCGACGCTAATCTGAAAAATACTTCCTGATTTTAAACAATTATGACTGTGCCTCTCAATGGGGTTGTGGAAGCAGCAGGGGCGCCCCTGGTGAAGACTGAGGGAGTTAATTATGGGCCTTAGATAGAAAGCGCTTTAAAAGTCTTAGTTATTGTTATTGGCATTAGCATTTGCCCAGCAAATGCTTCTGGGAGGGTTTGGGGTGCTATCATAGAGTGGGTGGTGTGGTGAGGCTGCTGCCATAACACGCGATAAGAGGTAACGGGAGTTCAAGTGGAGAGGACAGTGCGGCTGGGGAGAGGGAGGTGGGAGACCGGGTGATGGGGTGCTAGGAGGAGGGTTTAGCAAAGGCAGAAGGCTCTGAAGGAATATGGGGGGACGGAGCTAGGAAAAGTGATCAATGACAAGATGAACCTACTTCCAAACGTTTCTGGCCTTCCTAGGGCTGAACCTGATCTGTTCCTCTCCCACACCCCCCGCATTCCCAAAGGGACCTTGCTTGGAGTTCCCTTTAGCTTGCTTCATCTGGATGGGGGGGGCCTGCTAGGGGCTCCCATGGAGACCTCTGTAGAGAGGAGCCCAAGGTTCCCAGTGGCAGCAAGTCCTGCCTTGGAGGTGCCACTGAACATGAATGTAGAGTCACCAAAACCATGCCAGGTCCCAGGAAAAACTGGGGGTGTCGGGGAGGTGCTGGTGGGAATGGAGCAAGACAACACTCTAAGGACAGAATACTGTCAGCATTTTCCTGGGCCTGAAAAAAAGCCCACAAGGAGGGGTGGGCCTCCTTCTTCCTTTATTGTATAAACAGGGCAGAGGCAGGACAGACAGATGGCACCAAAGGCTTCCGGAGGGAGATCCCGGGATTCACATGGTTGGGTCCTGGCTGTCTCCACAGAGAACTCACTGCTGGCCTTTGAGACTCCCAGTAAGTGGGTTTTCTTGGCGGTGTTTGGGGCAGGTGTAAATATTTATGTGCTCCTTACCTCTCAAAGCGAAAACCCTACGTTTATTCTGAGCCCCAGGGCAGCTTCTAAGCCCCACTATTTATGGGCTCAAGCAGGTGAACAAAGATATTGCTGTGCGGTGATCGCCTGGCAGCCTCTTCCCAGCTGCCCAGGACCTGTCGCCCTTGACATCTCCATGGCTGTCCCTATACATCACCAGCACCAAGCTTCGCAGGTGCCTGCTGGGCTTGCATCCCTTCCCCGCGGCCACCCGCTGACACCTGCATTCACATTCTAAGGAACCCCAACCACCACGATGCTCCCCGCTGTTACCTGCAGCGCACGCAGGTCATAGATATTAGATTATTCCCCAAACACTGCTTCCCTCCTGCCATGCTCAGGGCTCCCTCTTGCATTCCACGCCCAGGATAGGGTCTCCCAGCCTCCCCAGGTCTCTGGAGCAACAGAGGTTGTGACTTCCTCATGCCGTCAGGCTCAGGCTGGGAAGGAGCGGCCCAGAGGCGGGGGAGGCACGGGTGCGGGCTGCCCCTTCCCGGGCGGTGGACGCTGAAACCTGTCCACCTGAATTGGAGGCGGGGAGGGGCAGTCGACTGACCGCCTGGCAGGGGAGCACGGTGCGGGTTCAGAGGGAGGGAGTGGGAGGTCGGAGAAGGACAAGGCGCTTGTGGCGATGAGTATCAGAAGGCAGAGCGGGGCTGCTCCAGTGGGGAGAAGGGCTGGCTCTGTGGAGGTGAGGACCTGCAGGTGGGCCTGTCCTTTCTGTGGGATGGTGCCCAGGGCAGGAGAAAGAGAAACACCTGTTTAAAGAGAGGGGGAGGGTCTGGACCAATTGTGTGCCGACTCTGCCAGGGAGGCAGGGGGAATCAGGGTGGGGCCGTCTGTGTAATTCTAATGTCGTTTGCTAATGGTGGGTGCCTGCAGCCAGGGAGCAAGAGGGGAGGAGATGGGATCACCCGGCCAGACAGAGGATGGGTCGAAGGCCCCCTTGGAGGAAGGGCCCAGCGCACAGGGCCTGCAAGGAGTTGGTCCCTTCCCCACCAACAGCTGGGCAGTACCCACCGAGATCATCCTCCCTACTTCACAGACAGAGACACAAAGGCCAGACAGCTTGAGGTTAAGGAGCTCGGCCAAGCCCACACGACTGTACAGGGTGGGGGCCGGGATTTGACCCAGGTCCACGGGGTGCCCACTCTCTAGGCAGTGCCATAGAACAGGGCAGTGCCATAGGGAGGGGCTGCGCGCTGGGCAGGAATGGATGTTCGGCTAGGAGTCTAGAAGGAAGGCCAGGAGTGATGAGGTCAAGTTCACGAGACTCCACAGTTAAGTATTAAGTCACACTGGACAGATCTAGTCTTGGTGGCCAAGCGCTAAAGTCACCCCTGCTGCCGTCCTCCGCTGGCGCCTCTTCCCAGCGCCCCTGCCCCCCTCCTTTGGCCCTCCTGGAAACAGCACCTCTCGTTTTTTGTTGCCCTTGCCCATACGGCACAAACATGCTCATTTAAGAACGAGAAGTGGAACGTGGGAGGCAGCAGACAACTGTGTTCATCTGAAAGGAGGAGCCCCCACCCCCATGCAGGCGCTGCCCCTGGGGATGAAATTCCCAAGCTTGTTGGGGAATCCCCCGCCTGGCGTTTCCGCTCTGAATGCCAGCACCTAACCCCCTAATGTCCCTGCTGCAGCCCTCCCAGCATCTCCCTGTGCCCCTCCTAGGATCTCCCCTGCACCCCCCATTATCCTCCCTGCACCCCTTGCGGCATCCCCCCTGCACCCCCAGCATCCCCCCTGCAGCCCTTTCAGCATCCCCCTGCACCCCTCCCAGGATCTCCCCTGCAACCTCATTATCCCCTCTGCACCCCTCGCAGCATCCCCCTGCACCCCCATTATCCCCCCTGCACCCCTTGCGGCATCCCCCCTGCACCCCCCAGTATTCCCCCTGCAGCCCCCCCAGCATCTCCCCCGCACCCCTCAGCATCCCCCCTGCAGCCCTTCCAGCATCCCCCTGCATCCCTCCCAGGATCTCCCCTGCAACCTCATTATCCCCTCTGCACCCCTCGCAGCATCCCCCTGCACCCCCATTATCCCCCCTGCACCCCTTGCGGCATCCCCCCTGCACCCCTCCAGCATTCCCCTTGCACCCTCCCAGTATCCCCCTGCATCCCGGGCTCCAAGCCTCCTGCCCACCTTGCGGTCCCCGCCCTGGCGTCTAGGTGGCACCAGAATCCTGTGCGGACTCCTCCCGCTGGGTGCCGCCCTCACTTGCACGTGGTTGTCCAGCTCAGTCCCTCTAGACGCTCAGCCCAACCGGCCGCACAGTTTTCAGGGGTCAGTTCCTCCAAGTACAAGGGGCTGTGGCTTCTCTGGAGCTGCAAACTTGTTACTGCTATTTCCTTTCGGTCTTCTACTTCCTATCGTTCCTGGCCTCTTCTTGGGGAGAGGTAGAGCCTTCTCCTCTCCGCCTCAGGGACAACCCAAAGCAAGTACTGCATGTGCCCTTTTTAAAGTTTTAAATAATTTTAGCAAAAAGGGTATTAACATTAAATCCATTTTTAAACTTTTTGAAAAAAATTATCAAAATAACATGCACATGGTTCAAAACAATAGGCTCCTGTTGGGCGCTTTCAGATAATTCAAATTGTCACCCAGGTTTGAGTGCAGTGGCTCCATCACGGCTCACTGCAGCCTCGACCTCCTGGGCTCAGCTGATCCTCCACCTCAGCCTCCTGAGTAGCTGGGACCACAGGTGTGGGCAACCACGCCCGGTTAATTAAAAAAGAATTTTTTTTTTCTAGACATAGGGTCTTGCTGTGTTGCCCAGGCTGGTCTCGGATTCCTGGGCTCAAGGGATCCTCCCGCCTCAGCCTCCCAAAGCACTGTGCTCCGTTTTGACGCAGCTTTGAACAGTAGCTGGTTAACAAAATGAGAACCAGTTCTTCATTCGTTCATTCCTTTATTGTGAGACTCTGGGGACAGTGAGGAATTAGACAAGGGCCTCTAAGTTGAGCTCACATCCCAGCAGTCAGATGAACGCATGGGTACCAAGTACTGTTAACGTTCCAGGAAGAAAGAGCAGGTTTCGGGATGGGGGCGATGGGGAGGTGTCGGAGGTCAAGAGGAAGCGGCACCAGCAGACCCCTATGTGCCGTCCTGGGGGAGGGGGGCGGCAGGGGAGGCGCATATCCCATGCCCCGTTGTGCAGCCTCCCCCCTCCCACAAAGTTAAAGAGCAGGAAAGTCGGGATTCCTTGCTCGGCCCTGCCCTGTCTGCTGCTCCGCGCTCCGCTCCTCCCTGCAAGCGTGTGTGTGTGGGGGGTCCCTCCCCTCCTGGCGCTGGGGTCGGGCGCGCACTCCGCCCAGTAGCGCGGCCCCTCCCGGGCGAGCGCAACCCCATCCAGCGGGACTGCCGAGCCGCGGCCGCGGGGAAGCATTAAGTTTATTCGCCTCAAAGTGACGCAAAAATTCTTCAAGAGCTCTTTGGCGGTGGCTATCTAGAGATCAGACCATGTGAGGGGCCGCGGGTACAAATACGGCCGCGAGGGCGCCCCTCCTCACAGCCAGCGCTGCCCAGTGCCTCGAGGGCGCGAGGCCCGCCCGCCTCCCCAGCCCGGGACCAGCCTCCACGCACAGCCCTGCAGGTAGGTCCGCTTTTCCTCTCCGCCTCGAACCCACGTTTCTTTCCAGAACTTCTTCCCCGCCTCAGGGAGGGGGAGAGAACCGCTGCGCCTCACCGCCCGGCGAGGAGGCGAGGACGTGCATGCGCCCCAGCGGTGGGCGCCGGATCCTGGCCCTGCGCCCTCCAAGCTCCGCAAGAGCCAGAGCTGAAGCGGACCGGCCAGGGTGGGGGATGAGGAACGTGGAGTGCTCAAAGGAGCCTGGGGGGCGGGCGTAGGGGGCTCCTTTGTTGTTGCAGTGGCTTTGCAACCTCTTGAGGACCCGCGAAAGACCCCTTAAAGAGGGTCTTGAGCAAAGTGCTGTCCTGCGCTTTGGGAAAAGTTGCTTTCGTTTCAACCCATGGTTTAGGTTTGATCTTTACTTTGCTGTCATCGCGTGCAGGTGGCTTTATGCAAAGGGAGAGTTCTGGTTGACACAAATGCCCAGATAGCTAGAGAAATCTCTGAGTGGCGCTTAAGTGGACCCAGTCTCCGCGCGCTTGGGTGGTTTCACTGTCAGAGCTGAGGCGCGCTCAGACATCTCACAGGCCATTCAGAATTTATGTGAAACTCCAACTGCAGTGACTGTGCTGCGTGGTTGAAGGGTATAACCATCATTTGCTTGAAAATTGTGTACATTCAAATTTGTTCTTGGTAAAAAAAAACTCTCTGGAGCTCGAGAGTGGATTTGGGTCTTGGGCTAAGGAGCAGATTTTCTTCTGAACTGGGGCTTTTGCATATTGAATTGTTCCTTTTCCATTTGGGACTCTGAGGAATTTGAGAGGGGTAGAATTTCTGAATCAGACATTACAAAGGCTTTGTGTATGTATTTTTACAATCAGTTTTGTAGAAAAGTGAACCAGGTCAATGGATTATTTATGAGCCTGCTAGCTAACTCTTCATAGGAAGACGAGATCAAATATTTAATGTGTTTTGCCTTCAGTTACATAGGAAAAATGTCTAAGAAGGTGACATTGGGACTTGTGTTTAATGAAACAGAGAACTGTGGGCAGTGTCAGTGTTGGGTTTTTAGGAATGCAGGGAGCACACAGCTTTGACTCTTTGTCCCATTACTTGCTTCTGTGTGAAGCCACTGGGGCCCCAGGGTTTGGGTTTTCCTAGCACGCACTCGGGTTGCAGTGACCGTTCCAACATGGATGAGTGAGAGGCAGGTTCTTATGAGGTTTGTGTAAATTGAGCAAGCCACTTGGGGCATGGGCTTTTCTATTTTCTTTCTTTCTTTTTCCCGCTAAAGAACAGATTGGAACTGCTTCACAGGTAATCAAAAGTTCCCTCAACACTCTGGTAATCCATCTAAGACCTCTCAGAGATGTAACCACCAACACAGATATTCAAACACATTTTTTCCAATCTGGTTGTTTAAGAAATATATATATACTAGGAGTGGGATAGAGGGAATAATGTTGATGTTTTAATGGAATCTGAAAGACCTCAGAAATTCCTCTTGGGGGATGTTTAGAGTCGTCTGAGCATTCTGATGAAACTTGGAGAGGCATGTTGAAGAGTTTTGCAAATGGGTGAGGTGCCTGAGGAATGGGAATGCTTGGCTGGAGGGGGGGTTAGGAGCATGGATCAGTCTCTTTTTTTTTTTTTTTTTTGAGACGGAGTCTCGCTCTGTCACCCAGGCTGGAGTGCAGTGGCGCAATCTCGGCTCACTGCAAGCTCTGCCTCCCGGGTTTACGCCATTCTCCTGCCTCAGCCTCCCGAGTAGCTGGGACTACAGGCTCCCGCCATCTTGCCCGGCTAGTTTTTTGTATTTTTTAGTAGAGACGGGGTTTCACCGTGTTAGCCAGGATGGTCTCGATCTCCTGACCTCGTGATCCGCCCGTCTCGGCCTCCCAAAGTGCTGGGATTACAGGCTTGAGCCACCGCACCCGGCGGGATCAGTCTCTTTTTTACAGCAGGTACTTGCTTCCCAAACACCCTGGATATCCCCTGCCAAACAGAAACACAGGTAACTCCAGACGTTAAGCCAATACATGGCGGTGCCTTCTGCTTCCTACTTGTGGGATGAATGGTATAATTGGACAGAACATAGAAGGCAGGGTTTCCTGAAGAAGCTTAATTTTAATTTGGCTTCATGAATCAACAGGATATGGTCATGACTTGACTTTTTCTAAAGATGTCTGGACAGTCAGAGCAAACATTATAGTCATTTTGGGTTGTTGTTGAGAAGGTAACTCAGACCTTAGTTATTCCCAGTAACACATCAGCTCCTCGTGGTCCTCAGCTCTAAATGAGGGGCTATGGGGAGGCCTGCCTAACACGATGTCCGAGTCCCCTCCAACTCACTCTGCAACCGTGACCCTAACCTCTCCACTTTAAGAAAACACGAGTTGAAATGATGGTGCAAAAATGCTGGAGGGCTGGTACTCTCTACCCAGAGATCACCTTCAAATCAGGGTCTCCTGGGGATCCCCTCGGGTTTCACTCTAAGGCAGAGGCTGTGCACACTCTGACACAGGTAAGTGAGTTAAGCCCCGCACCTTAACCACATCCAACGAACAGGGGCCCAATAACCCCCCAGCTGCCCAAATGCCCTTTGCAAGATGCCCAGGGTGTGGTGCGGTAGAAACGGCCCCCAGGCAGCACAAATTTGGACTGCGCCGATTTTCCTGTCCAGTCCCTGGGCTACTGACAGCCACCTGCACTCCCCTAAGGTTTGCAGTGTCCCATGGAACATATGTGGGTGTGGAGCGAAACATCTCATAAAAGTGCCTGTTTCTCCACACTTGGGACAAGTGAGGCACACTCCCTTGCTCTTACAGAGAACCTGTTTCTGGGCTTAACGAGGCAAAATGACATTCCAAGGAAAGAAAACTCCCACCTTTCTAGGAGGAATCCAGGGGAAAACACGAAACTAGCCTTTCACAGAAACCTGGCATCAATGATCTTCCCTGAGCAGAAAGGCAAATTGCTCTTCTAGGGTGTGTACGGGCTCCACCATCAGCCTACACTGCCCCGTATTTCCAGGTGGAGCTCACCGTGCTGACTTTGGTTCACATTCAGAAACGTTGGTCTCTGCAGGGGCTGGTCCCTTAGGCCTGACTTTTGTTCGCTCTGGGTGACTGGGAAGATAAAGGCTCATTTACTGAATGTCAACGACGCGCTTTTAAATGGGAGCAAGTGTTTTCCCAGCCCTGTGTCTAATGAGGTGACAAAATGAGTAGTGATAAAGTGGGTGTGAGGCAGTCTGACTGTCTTATTATTATTTCCATCTTTCCTTTGGCCCCCCTGGAACCTGGCAGCAGCTCCCCAGCTTCCATCCCAACTGTGAACCAAGGGGATTTGTTAATGGGATTTAAGCCACAGGCTCTTTAGCACCCAGGACTGGATGGACCTCCATTAATCCCAGAAGCCCCCGGGCTGCAAAAGGAGAGACGCACTCCAGTGATGTGGAGACACAGAGGCAATGTCCCAGGGTCTTCAGGTACTGATGAGTGACAGACGGCAAGGGGAGGGTCTCCTGGGATGGTGAAGTCAAGTTCTTCAGGTTTTATTTGATTTTTTATTTATTTGAGGTAGGGAGGGCAGAGATGACAGGAGGGGTTGTGACGAGACCAGGTGGTGATCTGGGCAAGCACTTCTCAGCCACGTTGGGGACACAGCGAGCCTGTTGTGCGCTTCGGGAGAGCCCAGAGCCCCAGGCTGGGTGAGCAGCCGGTAGGAAGGGGCAAGTACGTAGGCCTTTGCTTTCCTGGGTTTTGGTGTGATCTTTCTGTGTGTATACCCGGAAAAAAGCGCATTTCATTTCCTTTGTTACTGAACTGTCGAATAAAATAAGCTGATTTGTTTTCTCTAAGGGGCCAAGAATTAGAGAGTGTGAGACCCGGAAGGACCAGGGAGAGGTTCTGCTCCCCGTAGCTCTGTGCGTGGCTGGCTCGAGCTCACCCACGGCTCATGAGGACAGAGCCAGGCCTGGAACTTGAGACTCTTGTACTTTCGCTCTCTTCTCTCCCCTCCGTAATGGTGGGCATGTCGTCTTTAAAAGGCGAATCAAATTAGCTGGCCCTTTCCCGTGTGTCAGAGGAGGGGAGCTGGGCCGATGGAACAGAGAGGGAGGAGCCAGGAGGGGAGAAGGGAGATAAGCTATTCTGGCCAGCAGGGAGCTTTGGCTGACTGGAAGTTTCCCAGCACTGGCTGAGGGCTAGAATTATTTTTTTCTTTTGAAAATGTTCAACTGAAAAATCAGAGATATGGTCCGTTTTCCCCAGTTAACATTTTGCCAGTTTGTGTACAAAGTCACTCTAATTATTCATAGATCTAATTTTTGCATATGCAGTATATGTATAATTTGATATATTATGTGTAATATATAAGATCATTAATATTATTATGCCTTTTATATATTTGTATATATACATACAGATATATATCGTGTATATATAGATATATAGTATATATAATCTGTACATACAGATATATATAGTGTATATATGTATATATACAGATATATATATACTCTACATATAGGTTCAACTAATATATATAGTTGAACCTTTGAGAGTTTGCAGACTTCCAGATACTTCTTCCTTAAATACTTTAGCATACATTTCCAACAAACAAGGACCTTCTCGTACATAACCACAGTGCCATGTTCGTGCTGGGGAAACTGGAGATGGGTACAATACTATTATCACACATACAGCTCATATTCCCATTTCCCCCGCACACATACAGCTCATATTCCCATTTCCCCCGCTGTCTCAATGATGCCCTTTTTAGCTTACAGTGTTACTTTGTGAGACTGTAAACTAGGGGTCAGAAAGTGTTTCTTGCTCTCATCTCAGTGCATATCTAAGAACTAGATTGGTGCAATGGTGTGTAAGGATGAACTGATTTTTCGCGAGTGTCCCCAACTATGTGACTCACACTAAAGCACATCTCAGAAATGTTTGACCTAAGAGTAGAGGCACCTTTGAGCAGCAACACCCGAACTCCAAACACCTTGTGGCTGAAGAGGGGGCCGCACATGGCCTCCTCGCCCCCTCTCCACCTGGATGCACCCCTCTCCTCCAGCAGCCTCACCTCACCTGACCTCACCTCTCCTTCTCCCCTCCATGCCCCGCCCAGAGAAATGGGCCAGTTTCCCCTCTCTTTTCTCTTCTCCACTCTCATTTTATTTTGTAATTCCACTTCAAACCCGTTTTTCCCCGCTTCCCTCTTCCACCTTGCTAAGCAGCCACAGGTAAATCCACCCTTATTTCATAGCACCCTCTCCCTGGGGCTTTTTCCCTCTTCTCCCTGTCTTGGGCCCCTTTGTGGGCCCAATCATGTCTGTTTTACACAAAGGTAATCTTAGTAATATACCCGTACAAAGGAAAAGAGAAGCTGTGTGTGGACATGTTCCCTTGTGTTTTATCTTGATTTTTACTCATTGCATAAATTGTATTTATCACAACAGTAAAGGAGTGTTTAGAGGTGTAAGTGACACTCCTAATCCTGCTTAATCTAACACATCACCTGTTCTGAGTTTCTCAAGTCTCTTTCCCTGCCTCGTCCGCATTTAAATATACTACGGTAACAGAGTAAAAGCAGTTTTGTTTTCTGCAAAAAGTTGTAAGTTGTGAAATTACGTGTCACAAGTAATTCATGTCATCAACTTCTTCTTCTTTTTTTTCTTTTTTCTTTTGAGACGGAGTTTTGCTCTTGTTGCCCAGGCTGGAGTGCAATGGCCCGATCTCGGCTCACCACAGCCTCTGCCTCCTGGGTTTAAGCAATTCTCCTGCCTCAGCCTCCCAAGTAGCTGGGATTACAGGCATACACCACCACGCCTGGCTAATTTTTGTATTTTTAGTAGATACAGGGTTTCTCCATGTTGATCAGGCTGGTCTCAAACTCCCGACCTCAGGTAATCCACCCACCTCAGCCTCCCAAAGTGATGGGATTACAGGTGTGAGCCACTGCACCCGGCCCATGTCATCAACTTCTAAAGAACTTGAGCTGGGCGCAGTGGCTCACGCCTGTAATCCCAGCACTTTGGGAGGCTGAGGCAGGAGGATTGCTGGAGTCCAGGAGTTTGAGACCAGCCTGGGCAACATAGGGAGACCTCATCTCTATTGTGTATTTTTAAATTGAACAACAAACAAAACTAAAGACCTCAAAAGTGCCTAAAAGACACCTCCATGGAATCTGTACAAGGATCTCCCTGCTCCTTGTTCTTTCCTTAAATTTAGTTTTCCTTAAGAACCAAAAAGAAGGTTAAAATAAAGAAAGAACGAACTTCGGATCAGTCTCATTGTCAACCCCCTCCCCACCCCTACGCCGTCTTGTAGCACTTAACAACGCTGTGTTCATCACAGCTTTCATTTCAGATGCTTTGGTTTACCACGTTTATTTCTGTGGGTGGGAAATATATTCTAAATTCCAAACCACCAGCTCACAGATGAACATTCGGAGCCCAGGCCGCTGATGCGTGTGCCTGCCAGTACTTGTTTCAAAGTCTGAAAGCCCATCCTGGGCTCTTTAATCCTAGGCATGTCAGTCTCTTCCTGTCTATAGTCCATGAAAATGATTTTAAGGCAGCCCTCCTCCTCTGCTACCAAGATGCACACCAGTCTCCCTGACAGGAGGGGCAGGGAGGGGCAGGGTCCCTTAGAATAGAACCCTGATCCCATTTGACTTAAGTCCAGGGAGGAGAGAAAGAGCAGCACCTCACATGGAGCTCAGATCTATTGACACCCTTGCCCAGCCAGGAAACCGAAAACAAGTCCTCCATGCTGAGAGCTGTACAGGGCCTGCTCCAGTCTGCAAGTATTTGGACTCAGGGACGTGCAGCCATAGCCCCTGCTTCCAGAGGAACACAAAGCAAATGTACTTAAAAGGATAACTAATGATACCTGGTAATCAATGGCGAGTGACAAATGAGAATCTAGTAGAAAGAGTGTATCTTGGGCTGGAGTGGTGAGAGGAGGTGGATAGAAGTTTACGCCAGGCCTTGGAGGGTGCAGGATAATTAGAGGAAGGGAAGCTACAGGGTGGGGACGCACACAGCACTGTTGGTGCCTACTGGCCCCTTAGTAACCTGCAGTATTTGTTAAAAACTGCAGATCCGTGAGTGCCCACGTGGATCTCTTGAATTAGAATCTCTGGCAGAGCAGCCCAGGAGTCTGTTTCCCAGGTGGCCCCAAGCACTGATTGAGAGAAACAAGCATGACCCATTGAGGCCCGTGCTGGGAGCCAGAGATCACTTAAATCTCAAGTCTTGTGGGCCTTAGTTTCCCTGACTAGGGTGTGAAGTAGAAAGGCAGAATGGGTTGCCGATGTGTGGTGGAGACACTGACATCAACTCACTGTCAGTTATTGATGCTTCCCTGTGCTAGACACTGAGTTAAGCATGTGTTATACTTTAATTCCCATGACAGCCTTTAGGAAGTAGCAGTTTTAACAGTCTGCTTTTACACAGGAGGAAATGGAAGCTAAGAGATGTTAAGTGACTTACTCAAAGTCACACAGCCAGTAGGTGGTGGACCAGGGATTCCAGTGCAGACCTGAAACAGAAAGGAGAGCTATGGGTGAACACAGGAACTAATGAAGGATGACTCTGAAAGGAAGTTAGTCTGGGCTTGGCTGTTTATGTTCACTGGAGGAGGCTGTTCATGTCTGCTATGCCAAATTCATTTCTTTCTAGTAAAGTCAAAATTAATCCAGTGTCCTTTTGGCCAGCCTCTGGTGGGGGGGATCTTAACCCCATCACAAGGGGCAAATCCTCTAGATTTTATACTCTGTGTAGAGAGAAGCCCAGGGCTATCCTCTCCCAGGCAGGGAAAGTTCTGGACAGAGATTCTTTTCCTTTCTCATGGTAACGGGCCCAAATGGCCCTGAGGATTTTATCCTACTTAATTCCTCTCCAAAAAATTAAACCAGGCTGGGTGCAGTGGATCATGCTTGTGATCCCAGCACTTTGGGAGGCCAAGGCAGGAGGATCGCTCATAGGCCAGGAGTTCAAGACCAACCTGGGCAACATGATGAAACCCCGTCTTTGAAAAAAATACAAAAAATTAACTGGGTATGGTGGCACACACCTGTAATCTCAGCTACTCGGGAGCCTGAGGTGGGAGGATTGCTTGAGCCCGGGAGGTTGAGGCTGCAGAGAGCCGTGATCGTGCCCCTGCACTCCAGCATGGATGACAGAGCAAGACCCTGTCTCTTAACAACAACAACAACAACAACAAACAAACAACAAACAAACAGAAAAAACACGAAGCTGTTTGACTCTGTCATATAAGGAATCCTTTGGATAAGAAGATGGCTGTGATAGTGGAGTCCATTTCTACCCTTTTTGCCCAAAAAAACAAGCAGATTTTCTCTATTCTCTTCATTTCTATCATGAAGTCTCTTCAATTCATTGGAAAGGCAAGCCCGGAGTCCCTATGGCTTCCAACCTGTGCCCCTGTGACCCTGCACACTTCTGGAACACAGCGGTGCCTTCAGCAGATGCAAACGTGAGCCTCCATTTTACACTGCAGAGCCTGCAAGGAAGGATCAGCCGACAGCCGAGGTCCTGTGACAGAAACTGTGCAATAGCAGCAAAAGAATACTTAAAGTGTGGGGCAACTGTGGTGCAAAACATGTGAGCTATCTCAACATGCCGCGGCAAGCCAGCGGCAGCCACCGTTCACTACGGGATGTGCAGCAGCACCAGCCTCTCTCCAGAAGCATCGTGTTTTTCCTAGCAGTTGGTCTTCCTTTTCAGATATTGGGCTTAGCCTGTGGACACCATGCAGGCAGGACTGCGCCTGTTGTTTCTTTTTTCTTTCTTTCTTTTTCTTTTTTTTGAGACAGAGTCTCACTCTGTCGCCCAGGCTGGAGCACAGTTCAGCTCACTGTAACCTCTGCCTCCCAGGTTCAGGCGATTCTCATGCATCAGCCTTCTGAGTAGCTGGGATTACAGACATGCACCATCACGCCCGGCTAATTTTTGTATGTATGAATGTATGTATGTATTTATTTATTTGAAACAGAGTTTCACTCTTGTCGCCCAGGCTGGAGTGTAGTGGCTGGATCTTGGCTCACTGCAACCTCCGCCTCCTGGGTTCAAGCAATTCTCCTGCCTCAGCCTCACAAGTAGCTGAGATTACAGGTGCCCGCCACCACACCCAGCTACTTTTTGTATTTTTAGTAGAGACAGGATTTCACCATGCTGGCTAGGCTGGTCTCAAACTCCTGACCTCAGGTGATCCGCCCCCCTTGGCCTCCCAAAGTGCTGGGATTGCAGTGGTGAGTCACCCGGCCCAGCCTGCCTGCCTTGTTCCTGAGGAGCCTAGCACATGTGGGCCTGCGCACGTCTTTGCTGAAGGAGTGCTTCTCCGCGGCGAGGGCCAGATTCCATGTTTACTGCTTCGGGCGGCACCAGCATTCTGTAATTCCCACCACCCATGGGAGATGCCCTGGGAACTTCGGCCTCCCTCTGAATAGAGAATACTAACTACCAGTTGCCTCTATGACCTGTAACTAATCCTATCTCAGCATTAAACCCACAGTTCATTTGTTTTTGTTTGTTTTGAAAAAGAAAGTTGAGTTTCCTGAGAAATGAACTCACTTTGATCTTGTCGCATGAAGTCAAAGTTCAACATTTCTGTAGTGTCTTTCTGCTTAGAAGGCACTGATGGACTTCAAGTAGATGGAATGTCACAGGCATTTCCAAAGGGCTGAGTGTTTATGACCAGTCATGATGACTGCATGCTTGTTCAGGTACGGGTTGCTCCTGGCTATAGAGACAGAGTGTACGGAAAGAGGAATAGAGATTTGATCAGGAGAAGTTTAGATAGAAACACTGCTTTTTTACTTGGAGTCAGGGATTGGGGGAATGGAGTGCGTTAACTTCAGGAGAGTGAAGAGAAAGTCAACCACGCCCATTGGCTGGTCAACTGCATCCCTCACATACAGAGACCTGGGGGGCCAAGGCTCCTGTCTGCCAGCTGTCATCCCACTGCAGAGAGGGGGTCCGTGGCACCACCCTCAGCCTGTCACCAGCACAACCTGGAACAACAGCACACATCCAAGATGCAAAGGAAGGCTTCCTTCTGGGGCTTTTTCTGGCCATGGAGAAACTCAAAGGCTGCCTGGAGAAGGTCACAGCTGTAATATTGACCTCGTTTGCAATCTTTCCACCCAGCAGGATAAAAATACCTTTTAAAAAAAGAAAGCTTAGAAGAGGGCATTCTCAGAAACCAACCTTCTTAACACCTCACACTTCTCTATTCCTGGGCCGGTTTGTTTTCAGCCATTGTTATGTGCAAGTCTTGATAGAAAAAGCCAGCCAGGGCTCTGCAGAATCAGAAAAAAATGAGAAGAGAGTCTGGGGCTCCACAGGCAGGAGCTTGCAGGCAGAAAGGGCCCCAGGCACATGGTATCTGCTCCTAGCCGACCCGGTTAGTCACCAAGAGGAGTTTTCCTCTACCTGGCAGAGGCAGAGGAGTGAGTTAAGGGGCTCAGTAGGAGAACCACAGAAAGCACCACTGGATAGAGAGAGACAGCCTCTGGGGAGAGGCTGCCTGGTCATGAGTTGTCTGAGGGATGCTCTGGGTTTTCTTGCACTGAGGCCACTTCAGCCTATTGATATAAAATTTTTTAATTAAAAAAATTAAAAAGAACTAGGGGATATTTCAGGAAACAAGACCTCTGTAATGGCTCCGAATACATAGAAACAGTGTATTACTCTTCCAGGAGCTGCTCGCCATAGTTGCCAGGAATTCAGGACTGGATGCCTTCGGGGCTGAAGCCCTGAGGACTCCCGAGAACACACGTTGTCCCTCAAAGTCTACCTACCTGAACCCATTTTCTACCCTCTCTGCAGGATGCCTCAAGGGAGAAGGTAAACGAAATCCAGAACAAATCATTTCGCCCCTGAGGCAGAAGCGTAACTGCTCACTGCTGTGGCTAAATGTTTATTTCCTCTCCCCAAAGTATTGCTTCTGAGCTGGACCTAGTTTCCCTTCCGTAGACCCTCTGGGCCTGGGTAGAGAGGCCAGGGAAAGATTGGGTGATGCAACTGGAGCTTCTGTTCAAGTGAGAGGAAAGTGGCAGTACTGAAAATAGAAGAGGTTCTTGCAGAAAACTGTGGGGCCAGGCTGGGCGTGGTGGCTCACACCTGTAATCCCAGCTCTTTGGGAGGCCGAGGTGGGTGGATCATGTGAGGTCAGGAGTTCGAGACCATCCTGGCCAACATAATGAAACCCCATCTCTACTAAAAATATAAAAATGAGCCAGGCATGGTGGAACGCACCTGTAGTCCCAGCTACTCGGAGGCTGGGGCACGAGAATTGCTTGAACCCGGGAGGCAGAAGTTGCGGTGAGCCAAAATTGTGCCACTGAACACCAGTGTGGGCGACACGGCAAGACTCTGTCTCAAAAAAAAAAAAAATTGTGGAAGGCCAGCGGGAGGAAGAGCAAGGGATGGGGCAGCTCTGTCAGCTTGGTGCCCTCCGGCCGCACAGGGAAAAGCTCTTCCTCCCTGCCATTTGGCCTTCAAGTTCGGCGGTTGTTAAATGTACAAAACATGTAATTGATATAGGCCGGAGGGAAGTACAGAGGCCTTCTTAAACAACACAACCATTGACCACCAAGTTCAGGTTTAATTTAGCTGAAAATTTAAGTATGTTGACATCTCATCATGTAATAAAATAATAATATCCCTTGGCCTGGTAAAATGGTTACCTATGGCGGGTGAGGGGATGTGTGGTTATTTTAAAAGCCTATCAAGCCTAGTTGAGGGCCCAAAGAAGGGGGAAGCAGGGGGAGGCCAAGGCCAGACAGTAGCATAAATGGTGAGCGGAATGAGGTTATAGAGATTGCCCTTGTCAGAAACTCATATCCTTCTGAGTGGTGTTTACATCTTTGAGCCTGGGTGGGTGGCGGAGGGCCCAAACAGTGGGGTACAGCCCAAGACATCTACCCCCCGCCCTTACACACACACACACCCTGGCTACATGGAGCTGATTTATCCCTTGTTGCTGTAGATATTTTTGGCAACCATCAATCCCTTTAAAATTTTTATTTTCCACTTTGCAGAAAAAACGCAGCAAACGCAAAACCACTATAGTGACTGACATTCCCTGGTGTTCTTGTCTAATCCTTGCTCATATTTATAACCATAGTCATCCATGTGAAGCTACTATTTTGTGTCCTGATTTTTCACTTACTATGTTTTTGTCTTTACATGTGTAGATAGTTAAGTTGTAGTCACCGAAAGCCCCAAGTAGGCAGGAGACATCCATGTGCCGTTTCTATTAGCCAGTCCCTAGCCATCCTCCTAACTGTTGGATCTAGAGTGTTAGCCTCAGATCATTGCAGTTATAAATAGTCCATCCCTGGCTATCTTTTCTAGAAGTGTCCAGTGTCATCTCAGCTAGGCAGAAACATATTTCAACTCCCAAACTGTTTCAAGAGTTTGAAAAGCTCAGGCCCAGAAGAAGCAGAGTGAGCAGTTGAACGGTCTTACAACTGCTGCTTACAACTTTATAACAGGCCATAGGTTTAAAGTCCAAAAGGGCTCAAATTTCTACCCCATGTTTGATTACTCAGACCTCAATTCAGAGCTGAGCTGACTTTCCTGTGCCCAGGCCACGGGGGTGAAATGAACCCACAGCAGCCCCGGCTGGGCCCTCCTGATGGAGGGGCAGGGGGACGGCGACAGCAGCCACCCCAGTGTCGGTAACCTGCACGCTCTTCTCCCTGGGTCTCCTGGAGGAAAGGCGACCTTGCTTGCCCGCTATTGCAGAATAACAAGGGGCTTAGCCACAGGAGTTGCTGGCAAGTGGCAAGAAGAGTAAATGGTGAGCAGCAGTGCCGTTTAAGGACCAGTCGGGCTTGCAGATGCATAATGGGAACGCAGAAAGGCCGTGTGCAGATAGACCGGACACAGCTGGAGGCAGCTCAAAGCTGCCCCAACCTTCCTAGGGGTTAAAAGACGAGTGACAGAGTCCATAGCTAAGGAGCTGGGGTGCCTCACAAAGGGAGGCCTTTTCACCTCTGTCCTTTGCTTTTATCCTTTTAAAATCATATTTGTAGTTGATATAAAATGTAACTTTGGGTGTGCAGCTTAAATGCTGGCGAGGACTGTCCTGCCTACTGAAAGGCAGAAATGCCTTTGCTTATCATTGTTTCCCCACCATGGCATCCAAGACAAAGGGGGTGCTCTGTGACACTTTGGAGCCTCTCTCACGTTCTTCTGAGCTGCTGGCAAACCATAAGGTGAGATTCCAGTAGCTCAAAGGGAAGCGAGTGCTTTACTCTCCAGTCCAGCCTGTGCAAAACTTGGTGATTTGCTATCTATTTTGTTGGTTTTGTTGCTTCCTTTTGAAATTACTTGATTGTAATTTGATGCCCTGTATAGGTTGAGAAATTTAGTTGATTTTATGGACTGCCATGTAGCAAATAGGATGTCTCAAATTTAACAGATGCATTTGTAATCGTGTTAACTAACGTAGTTTAAGATGTATGATGAGTTAATACCAAAGACGAGGAAAATGTCCAACTTTATTCTCCTTCCTCTGTGTTTCTTTCCAACAGAGTCAATCCTGACGTGTCAATCCCGACGATAGAAAGCTCGGAGGTGATCCACAAATCCAAGCACCCAGAGTTCAGTTGGGATCCTTGGCAGATGGACATCAGTGCCATTTACTAACCAGCAGGATGGAGACCACGCCCTTAAATTCTCAGAAGCAGCTCTCAGCATGTAAGGATGGAGAAGACTGTCAGGAAAATGGAGTTCTACAGAAGGTTGTTCCCACCCCAGGGGACAAAGTGGAGTCCGGGCAAATATCCAATGGATACTCAGCAGTTCCAAGTCCTGGTGCGGGAGACGACACGCGGCACTCTATCCCGGCGGCCACCACCACCCTAGTGGCTGAGCTTCATCAAGGGGAACGGGAGACCTGGGGCAAGAAGGTGGATTTCCTCCTCTCAGTCATTGGCTATGCTGTGGACCTGGGCAATGTCTGGCGCTTCCCCTACATATGTTACCAGAATGGAGGAGGTCAGTATCACAGGCTGCGAGTAGAGGCTGTGACCTGGGGTGGGCTGTGAGCCGGGGTGGGCTGAGACCCGGAGTGGGCTGTGAGCTGGGGTGGGCTGAGACCCGGGTGGGCTGTGACCTGGGGTGGGCTGTAGGTCCTCTTGAGAGGCCAGAACACAGATCACATCTTTTCAGTCTTCACTGGTGTAAGTCTGGGAACATGATGGCTTAGACTTTCAAGCTGGTCGAAAAGTCAGATCTCACCAGGCATGGTGTCTCATGCCTGTAATCCCAGAACTTTGGGAGGCTCAGGCAGGTGGATCACCTGAGGTCAGGAGTTCAAGACCAGCCTTGCTAACATGGCAAAACCCCATCTTCACTAAAAGTATAAAAATTAGCTGGGTATGATGGTGGGCCCCTGTAGTCCCAGCTGCTTGGGAGGCTGAGGCAGGAGAATCACATGAACCTGGGAGGTGGAGGTTGCAGTGAGCCAAGATGATGCCACTGCACTCCAGCCTGGGTGACAGAGCTAGACTCTGTCTCAAAAAAAAAAAAAAAAGAAAAAGAAAAGAAAAGAAAAGTCAAATCTCCAGCAAGCCAAAAGCTGAAGGGAGTATGTCTGAGGCTCTCCGGGTTGAAGCTGGGTGAAGCCCTCCCAAGACTGACCTCACAGATCTCCAGCATCATTAGCACTCCATTTACTGAAGGGCCTCCTTCTCATCCTGCATTCTCCAGGCTCTGTCCTCCTTCAGCTAGAAGTGAGGTAATGGCCATCAGCCCTGTGCTGAGTCCCTTCACTCTTGCTGGCAAGTTCTGCTGGGAAGAGTCCAGAAGGGTAGGCCTGCGTAAGGGAAAATTTGGAGGTTGCTTCAGCGTCCCAGATGCTTCTGATCCTTTGGACTTGTGTGAGGTCAGAGAAGGGCATCAACGTAGGTCCAGAGTCTTAATTACCAGTCTGGGCAGAATTTAAGCTGGATTAGATTCACAGCATGACATTAATGCCAACCTCAAAATACGCATGGCTGGCCCTCCTGTCTCCTCCTGGGATGTTAGATTTTTGAGGCCAGAGGCCCTATCTTGTTCCTTGTACCCCTAAAGCCTATCAAGTAGTTAACTTATAGATTATCAAAAATAGTAGCTGACTGTAGGCCTGAAGATGGGAACCTGGGGGAGAGCAGAGCAGTGGGGGAAAGTGAGTGGGTTTGGGGCCTCTGGATTTGTTATCAGCACAGGAAAATAACAAGAAGTGGGGGTCAAATGAGTCAAGCTTGATTTTGATGGAAGCTCTGACAACAGATTTGGGAGGGCAGTTAAAAAGAGGTTTGGGGATCATCCATTTGTGTCACTCTCACTTCTCCCATGACCTAACATAGAATGGCCTGGATTTACTGTCTCTTTTAAGGATTTCTGTCCATGCAGCTGCAAAGGTAGTTCCGGGGGCCCCCGGGAAGTTCAGAGCTTCCTGCCTAGGAGGAGCAAAAGTCATAATCACCTTATCTCCTGCTCCAGAGGACTCACCTTTAGCCTGAGCATTATGTAAGGGACTGGGTCACTGGTGACGTTTCCCCTTACACGCATTCCCCAGCGTAAAGCTGATCAAGCAAACTCTTTGGAGGAAGGCCATCACGAGAACACATGGTTTTATTCTCGAGCCGGGCTTACCCAGTGTGACTGTAAATTACGTGGACCTTTATGACTTGCATGGACCTCAGGTTTCTGGGTTCAGAGCATTTTACAGCAGGTAAAATTATCAGGGAAAAATCACAGCTGACCCCTACTTTAGGCTAAAAACTCAGGCTGCAGGTGAACATTCCCCAACCTGGTATTTTTAAATTCAGCCTCAGCCACAAGATCCAGGAGACACCAGCATCTCCAGTTAGGTAGCAGCTCTGTGCTTTCCTGTTCTGTGAAAAACTAGCCTGTCCAGCCACTCCTGCAAACGGCGCTTGTCAGGGAGCGCTCTGGCTCAGTGGAATTATGGAAGTGTAGCCAAATATCAATAATCGTGTGTCTGGAGCCATGGATAATACTGATGAACAAAGATACTGATTCAGTGACTCACAGTTGGTTGCAGCTGTTGCTACAGATTGTCACAGGTGATCTGTTCCAAGGATCCCAGGTACTGGTTGCATGAGAAACACCTTAGGGAGCTTGAAAACAATTTTTGTGTTGTACCCATGCTTGGAGATTCTGCTTCAGGAGGTCTGGGGCAGACCCAGGAATCTAGGTGACCATGATGCGTGGCTGCATTTGGGAAACTCAGCTCTCCTCAACTGTGTTCTTTTATAGGGAGGAAATTGGGGCTCAGAGAGGGGAAGTGGCCCAGGGTTCTCCAGGCAGTCAGGAGGGGACGTGGTCCTGCCCGTTCTGTTGACTCCCAAACCCGGCTTTCTTCCCAATTGCTCTCTTGGCCTCCTCTGAAACCTAATTTTAGTCATGGCGCTCCCCCTACGACTTCTGGCAAAGCAGTAAGACCAGAGGAGCACAGCGTGAGGCCACTCAGCCCAGGGTGGCTCCGTGACACTCACATCATCTGGCGACTGTGATTCTCAGAGTCACAGATTGGTTGGGCTATCCTGGGACAGATGTGGGCAGGAAGTGAAATTGTCTTTCATCTGCCTCAGGGGCATTCCTCCTCCCCTACACCATCATGGCCATTTTTGGGGGAATCCCGCTCTTTTACATGGAGCTCGCACTGGGACAGTACCACCGAAATGGATGCATTTCAATATGGAGGAAAATCTGCCCGATTTTCAAAGGTAACTGACGGGCTTGGTGGGGTGGGTTAGTGGAGCCTCTCCGGAAGAGATTTCCATCAATGGGTGGGAGCTGGGGACCTTCTCCTGGAATCAGTCAGGCCTTAGGAGATGGCTTGAGTAATTAAGGCTTTGACTGTGTAAGTGGTGTGAAATCGTTAAAGAGAAACAGAATAAATGGCAATGAGAAGTAAACAAATGTAAACATTTTAAAGCATTAGCAAGACATGTACACATTTTCTAAAACATGTTACCTTGCAAATACATATGAGTGACTTATGGCAGGGCCATTTTTCCCGTGGTGGCCTGGAGTCCTTGAAACGGAGTGGAGGGCAGCACCCACCTGTACCCCTCTGCTGGGCTGCAGGGCTTTCTGATGCCCCGTTTCAGCCTTTTGTCATTGGACCACCCTTAAACTCGGCCTCTGTCTCCCCGTCTCACCCACTACCCAGGGATTGGTTATGCCATCTGCATCATTGCCTTTTACATTGCCTCCTACTACAACACCATCATGGCCTGGGCGCTATACTACCTCATCTCCTCCTTCACGGACCAGCTGCCCTGGACCAGCTGCAAGAACTCCTGGAACACTGGCAACTGCACCAATTACTTCTCTGAGGACAACATCACCTGGACCCTCCATTCCACCTCCCCTGCTGAAGAATTTTACACGTAAGTGCATGTAAGTGAGGGGTGGGCCTGTTCGGGGCAGGCTACACCCCTGGGATTTGTCTTCTTAGAAAGGCCAGGGCCAAGGGCTCCCCACCTCTCTCCTGGCAGATTTCTGAGAGATGAAGCTATCAGGGGTGGGAGTAGCAGAATTCTGAGTTGGGAAACTCTACCTCAAGTGCTCCACGGCTTGGCCCTGCTGTGCCTCCCCGCACTTTCTCATGCGCCAAGCCAGGTTGCTCCAACGTGCCCAAGCCCGTCCCTCCCCTCACATTCCAAAATTACTCCCCTTGTTCTGGGGTCCTCCTCTCAGCCAAATGTCATGGAGGCAAAGCATCCTAGTACTTTGAAAGTTCAAAACTATTCAAATGGTTTAATGTGTTAACTTCGTAAGTGGGATCTACCCTTTGGAAGAAGATGCTTGGGGAAGGTAGTGTTCTTTCATGCTGGAATTTCAGGCAATGGCAGCCCAAAGAGAGAGCTACTTTGGGGCAGGGAAGAGATCCAACTCCCCACACTTACACATCCCTCATGTTCCCAAAAGCCAGTCACATTGGCAAAGGATTTCAGGTCCCAGCCAGCAACGGAGAATCCAGGAAGTCTGCCTTTAGGTTAAATACTCTTCCTGGGGTGTTAGCCAAATGGGCTTTGTGGTCCTTCAGGACAGGCAGGGCCAATCCCAGCTCTTCCTGGGCCTCAGTGACCACTTGGTCCTAGCAGCACAGTGTCCATTTGTCCTGGGCACCCTCAAAGGAGCAGCACAGATGTGCGCCCAGGTCAATCTCCAGAGCCTCTCAGGGGCCTTTCTTTCTCCTTCACCCCAGGCGCCACGTCCTGCAGATCCACCGGTCTAAGGGGCTCCAGGATCTGGGGGGCATCAGCTGGCAGCTGGCCCTCTGCATCATGCTGATCTTCACTGTTATCTACTTCAGCATCTGGAAAGGCGTCAAGACCTCTGGCAAGGTGAGGAGGGCTCTGACTGCTGACCTGGGCCTGCCCAGGGGCCCACAGGCTCTCAGACTCAAAACCCAGTAGCCTGGACAGACAGCACTGTTTCCTTCCACACCAAACACATTCTGTGATGCACCCTCTCTCTCTTCACCGCATTTATTAGAAAATTCTAGAAGTGGATTGGGCATGGTGGCTCACGCCTCTAATCCCAGCACTTTGGGAAGCTGAGATGGGTGGATCATTTGAGGCCAGGAGTTCGAGACCAGCGTGGCCAACATGTCGAAACCTCATCTCCACTAAAGAAAAAAAAAAAATAGCTAGGCGTGATGGCAGGTGCCTGTAATCCCAGCTACTCGGGAGGCTGAGGCAAGAGAATCACTTGAAGCTGGGAGGTGGAGATTTCTGTGAGCCAAGATCATGCCATTACACTCCTGGGCAACAGAGTGAGATTCTGTCTCACAAAAAAAAAAGAAAAGAAAAAACAATATTTTCTAGAAATGGGCCAATGCCAAGCAAGAACCATTACATGATTTTTTTTTTTTTTTTCAAAATTCCTTTAACTCACTGGTAGTACCACAATTAATAATTGTGGCAATAATTTACCGGAAACCCATCGTGGACCATGTTCAGTGCTTTTTATACACTGGCCAGTGCTATTGTTTCCTGCTAGATACTCCCTCAACCTCACAGATGCGTAGTGGGCTCAGAGGTAGTTCTACTGGCCAACCTGAATCTGATCCTGTCTGTGTGATTCCAAGGGCTGTGATCTTTCTGCCACACCACCTTGCCCTCCTTTCCCAAGGTCTTCAAGAATAAAAGACACGGCCGGGCGCGATGGCTCAAGCCTGTAATCCCAGCACTTTGGGAGGCCGAGACGGGTGGATCACAAGGTCAGGAGATCGAGACCATCCTGGCTAA
>NW_012115077.1:2598145-2606582 GCF_000951035.1 Colobus angolensis palliatus | reverse complement strand
CCGCTGTTTCCCTCCCCTCCCCTCCCTGGAACAGCATGGTGATAACCCATGCTTTCGCCCTTCTTCCTTACAGGTGGTGTGGGTGACAGCCACCTTCCCTTATATCATCCTTTCTGTCCTGCTGGTGAGGGGTGCCACCCTCCCTGGAGCCTGGAGGGGTGTTCTCTTCTACTTGAAACCCAACTGGCAGAAACTCCTAGAGACAGGGGTAAGATAATGAGGAAAATATCTGTACCTGTTTCATTTTACTAAACGAAGCTAGTCCTCCTCCACATAGGACAGTAGGGACAACTGCAATGTGGCTTTTGTGTGCAAGTCTGCCATGATACTTTAACCAAGAAATACAAGCAGTAAAGTACAGTTGAGGCCACTGGATGGGTTTATGCCTAAATGATAGGAAGAGAAATCACATTTGTTGGCACTTGATTTATGACTATGCCTGGAATGAGCCTTAAAAGCTGGTTTTCTGCCTCTGCACTTAGCCACATGGAGGCAGGAGAGACGACCCTGTTGGTGCCAGGGTCAGCCTGTGTCTCCCCCTCACCCCATGCCCTTACCCCTGCTGTGTTCCAGGTGTGGATAGATGCAGCTGCTCAGATCTTCTTCTCTCTTGGTCCGGGCTTTGGGGTCCTGCTGGCTTTTGCTAGCTACAACAAGTTCAACAACAACTGCTACCAGTGAGTATCTGGGGTCCCCAAAGAAAGCTTGAAAGTGGCGTGAGTGAAAGCCAGTATGGAGGAAGGTGATGGGACCGACGGCCTCGAATCTGGCCAGGCTTAGGCCTTGATGCCACTGCCCCTCAAGGGTACTGCAGGCCCCTGACCAGCTCACGCATGGCCAGAGCACTCATTGAGGCTGTGGCTTCACCCAGTCCGCTCAGAGGCTGAGAGGGGCCCCAGGCCCTTCGGTTTTGTCAGCGCTCCTGTATATAAAAATAGTAAGAGGCTGGGCATGGTGGCTCACACCTGTAATCCCAGCACTTTGGGAGGCCAAGGCAGGCGGATCGCCTGAGGTCGGGAGTTCCAGGCTAACCTGGCCAACATGGCAAAACCCTGTCTGTACTAAAAATACAAAGATTAGCCAGGCGTGGTGGTGCACACCTGTAATCCCAGCCACTTGGGAGGCTAAGGCACAAGAGGTTGCAGTGAGCCAAGATCGTGCCATTGCACTCCAACCTGAGTGACAGAGCAAGATTCCAGAAAGAAAGAAAGAGAGAGAGAGAAAGAAAGATTGCAAAGTAAGTTTACAAAAAGCTGCAACATACAATTACATAGTTAGGTTTAACTAGTCAATGTGTTTAACAACAAAAATTATAATGTGATTATTTGTATTATGTATAAACAAAAAGTATGATGATCACGTTATTTTGACTAACATAAAATGCCATAATTTTTCTTTTCTTTTCTTTTCTTTTTTTTGAGACAGAGTTTCTTGTTGCCCAGGCTGGAGTGATCTCGGCTCACTGCAACCTCTGCCTCCCGGGTTCAAGTGATTCTCCTGCTTCAGCCTCCCAAGTAGCTGGGATTACAGGCATGCACCACCATGCCTGGCTAATTTTGTATTTTTAGTAGAGACGGGGTTTCTCCATGTTGGTCAGGCTGATCTCGAACTCCCAACCTCAGGTGATCCGCCTGCCTCAGCCTCCCAAAGTGCTGGGATTACAGGCGTGAGCCACTGCACCCAGCCAAAATGCCATAATTTTTGCAACAAAATCCTATTTCAGAAATTTTAACAAAATAGGAAGTGTTACATCAATTATGGTTTTAAACATCACCCACTGGGCCAGGTGCAGTGGCTCACACCTGTAATCTTAGCACTTTGGGAGGCTGAGGCAGGAGGATCATTTGAGCCTAAGAGTTTGAGTCCAGCCTGGGTAACATGGTGAGACCCCATCTCTACAAAAAATTTAAAAATTAGCTGAGTGTGGTAGTGCATGCCTATGGTCCCAGCTATTCAGGAGGCTGAAGCAGGAGGATTGCTTGAGCCCAGGAGGTTAAGGCTGCAGTGAGCTGTGTTCATGCCACTGCACTGTAGCCTGTGCAACAGAGGGAGACCCTGTCTCAAAAATAAATAAATAAATGTCGCCCATCATCTTTAGACTTAATTTTGATTGACCACAGATGGCAGCATCCAGCAATCTTCTTGTGCTATGCATAAGATAATTGTAGAACTGATTTTTTTTTAAAGGTAGGAGGGAAATTCACATATACCCTAAGCAATGTGGCCTTGCACTGGGACACCACCTTGCAGTTGTACGATGAGGCTGTCATTTAAAAGTGTGAGGGTGGGAGTTTGAGACCAGCCTGGCCAACATGGGAAGACCCCGTCTCCACTAAAAATACAAAAATTAGCCAGGCATGGTGGCGGGCGCCTGTAATCCCAGCTACTTGGGAGGCTGAAGCAGGAGAATCACTTGAACCTGGGAGGCAGAGGGTACAGTGAACCGAGATCGTGCTACCTGCACTCCAGCCTGGGCAATAAAGCAAGGCTTTGTCTCAAAAAAAAAGAAAAGAAAAGAAAAGAGAAAAAGTATGAGAGTATCTCTCTGGCTGGAAGTCTGTGACTTAGTTTGAAGATAATGTCAAAGTGTAAATCTGAGAACCTCACAAATGTGAGGCTCAGGCGCTGTCCTGGCCCCCACTCCAACCTGGGCCCTGCTCCAGAACAAGGCTGCTTTGAAATGGAGAGGTCTGCGCTGGCAGGATCACCTTTTAAAGCACCCCCCACTGCTCTTCTCCCTGCACCATGTGTGGTGGTCATGGCAGTCGGAGCTGCAGGCTTCGGCAGCTGGGTTCTGGGAGAAGGGGAAGGGACTCCGGGACAGTCTTGAGGTTCCTTGAGTTCAGCCTGCTTGTCCTTGCTGTGGCCGGCCTGTCTAAGGCAGGGCAGGCACATAGACAGTTGCTCCTTAGAGCCCTGATCTTGGAACTGTCTCAGGCGGCCCCTTGGGGTTTCCCCTCCAGAGATGCCCTGGTGACCAGCGTGGTGAACTGCATGACGAGCTTCGTTTCGGGATTTGTCATCTTCACGGTGCTCGGTTACATGGCTGAGATGAGGAATGAAGATGTGTCTGAGGTGGCCAAAGATGCAGGTAGGACCTCAGGTTTTGTGCAGGTCCCTTGCTCCTACTGAGTTGCTTTACTGAGTTGAACCTTTATAAAGATCTAACTTTTGATTTATTTCTAAATGTTCCCGAAATTTTCCAAAGAAGGCTGGGCATGGTGGAGTTCAAGACCAGCCTGGGCAACATAGTGAGACCCTGCCTCTGTAAAAAATAAATGAGCTGGGCATGGTAGTGCACACCTGTAGTCCCAGCTACTCAGGAGGCTGAGGTGGGAGGATTGCTTGAGCCTGGGAGGTCAAGGCCACAGTGAGCCGTGATCACACCACTGTACTTCAGCCTGGGTGGCAGAGTAAGACCCTGTTTCCAAAATAAAAACATTTTTTATTCTAAGATTTGAGAGAAGGTTGGAGCCTTGGAGATCTTTCCATGTGTTCAGACCATGCAGGGACAGGGCAACTCCCTTGGCACCCAGTTCTGGGGCCTTCAAAATCTGTGGGCTTGAAATGTTCACTCTGATGATGGCTTTAAAACCAGTGTTTGCTTCCTGTGATGGTCTTGTGATGGCTCAAAGTCTAGTAAGCAAATAATCATTTATCTGTAGAACTGTGCCTTGCAGAAAAAGAAAATCTAGCCAATATGACCACTCTATTTTACCGTGAAGTTTTCGTGGAAAAAGAAAAAAGCGACAGAGGTAGAAAAAACAGATGACGGCATCTAGTGGGCGAGGTCCCAGGGTCTTCTTGCTAACAAGGTTGTATCTTTGGCCTGACTCGGTGCTTTGACCAACCCTGTGCCCCAAACGAGGGCATCCCTAGCTAGCCCATGAGAGGCTGAAGACTTGTCCCTCACACTATCAACAGGGACTTCAAAATAGAAAGAGGTCTTTATTCCAAGGCCTCTGTGACTCTACGGAAATCAATTTAACATTTCCTACTGTTCTGGAGCTGAAGATATCAGAGGGGGCTAACTGCCATGGACTTCAGAAATATCAATCCTGGTCCTGAAAAATCCCACAGAATTGTTATACGGTGGAAACTCTTATTCTTGTGTGCAGCTTTGCCAGTCTCTGGGTCTTGGGTCTGTTACCCACCCCCAGGGTTCATGGAGGGCACACAGTTTTCAAGATGGAGGCCCCACCCTTCCTGCCTCCCAGGAACTGGGGTGGCCAGCTCAGACGGAGTAGAGAGTGAGGAAGCACTTGGTGTGTGTCAAAACGTGATTCTCGCATAAGGTCTTGTGATGAGAATTGTAACTTGTTGTAGCTGAGTTTTCCTCTGTGACATCTTTGTAGGATAGGTCTTGTCAACCACCTCCTCCTCTCTCCCCTCTGTCTCAGGTCCCAGCCTCCTCTTCATCACATATGCAGAAGCGATAGCCAACATGCCAGCGTCCACTTTCTTTGCCATCATCTTCTTTCTGATGTTAATCACGCTGGGCTTGGACAGCACGGTGAGGACACGGGAAGGGGAAGTGGGCTGTGGGAGGGTGAAGAGGAAAGGAGGAGGACGCAGCTGGACTCAATTCCCTCCCATCCCTGGCCATCCCAGGCAGTGGTGGCTGCTCCCTTCTGGTGCCTCACACCCCCTACTGACTCCTCGGCATTTACCACCCTCTGGTACCTTCGAGTCATTCATGGGATAATGTGGGTCAAGCGCCTGGCACAGGCCCAAGGCTCACATACGTGAACTGTTATTGAGCACTGTCCCTTGGCCCAATTATGGCGCCTACAGGCCAGGGCGAGGTCTCTCCTGGGTCTCTGCTTTGCCAAGCATTCAGTTCAGGGCCTGGAATTATTAGTGTGGAGTGAGTCTCAGCTTTGAGTTGGCCTTTCTGGTGCAAACAAAGTCTCCCCAAGAGACCTCATATATCGAAGTTCTGTCCACGTGTTCTATTTTGTTTCCTGGCTCTCCTTAGTGATGGGCTTTAAACGACAGTGTAGAACGGGGAAATACTCTTTGAGATGCTTTCATGGTCCAGTGAGTCGGGGAACTGGTGATAATCAGCTTGACCAGTCACTCAGCAACGTTGCCCCCTTACCCCTCCCTCCCATTCACTGTTCTGAAGGCTGCAGCCTTGTCCCAAAGCCTCCACTGTGACTGCTTGCCTGTACCTCCCAGTTTGCAGGCTTGGAGGGGGTGATCACAGCTGTGCTGGATGAGTTCCCACACATCTGGGCCAAGCGCCGGGAGTGGTTTGTGCTCGCCGTGGTCATCACCTGCTTCTTTGGATCCCTGGTCACCCTGACTTTTGTGAGTACCACCCCCTCAGCTTTGAGTTGGCCTCCCCTAGGGCAACAGAACACTAAGGAAGCTGTTCCTCTCCTTCCATCTCACACGGCGCCCTGGCTTTGGGACTAAAAGAGGGGAGGTTGTTACTCCCATTAAAAAGTTTGTCATCAAGGAGAAGAAAAGTTGTTTCTTGCACATCTGCTTGTAGACTCTGTGCATCGTATCCACCGGCTCTCAGCATTTTACAGTAGATCCCACTAGATTTCAGGCTTCAAAAACTATCTGGAGAAAATTAGGATTTGCTTTTCCAGCCTATTTCCACTCTTTAGAGCTGCTTTCATGGGGATACTACCCTGACATTTTGCACGTTGTGTGTGTCATGCCGCTTGGTCTCCTCCAGAATTTGCAATGGTAAAAAAGTCACACCCTCTCTAGAGATTTCTTTCTTTTTTTTTTTGGTAGCTGAAGTAAATACTCTGAAGCAGATTTTGCAGATGTGCATCTTTAAGCCCTGACCCTGATGGCCCTGGAGTGGGGGTCACAGGGACTGAGTGGAACCCCAGTGAGTCATGATTTAGGACAGAAGGCAAAACTGTGACCAAAGCCCTTAATGTGTCTGGTGTCCTGGGTCCTTCTGGATTCAGTTTTTAGAGGCAGGGATTCTCCAGGGTCCTGTCCACAGCAGGTGTTCAATAAGTTGAAGAAAGTTTAAAATAGAACCCAAGGCCCTTTGGAGTTTGTCTCTTAAAGTTTAGTGGGGAGAGGAAAGAAGAAGAATGAACTACACAGGATGGGGGAAGAGGCGTCTGAGTCGGTAAAACCTGCCCACACTGCAGAGGCCTGTCCAAGATTTTTTTTTTTTTTTTTTTTTTTTTTTTTTTTTTTTTTTTTTTAGATGGAGTCTTGCTCTGTCCCCCAGGCTGGAGTTCAATGGTGCTATCTCAGCTCACTGCAACCTCCGCCTCTTGTGTTTAAGCAACTCTCTTGCCTCAGCCTCCTGAGTAGCTGGGATTACAGGTGCCCGCCACCACGCCCGGCTAATTTTTTGTATTTTTGGTAGAGATGGGATTTCACCATGTTGGCCAGGATGGTCTCGAACTCCTGACCTCAGGTGATCCGCCCACCTCTGCCTCCCAAAGTGCTGGGATGACAGACATGAGCCACCGCACCCGGCCTAAGAGGCAGTTTCTGGGGTACTCACGTTCAGTCCCAGGTGGGATTTTTCCAGAATGATTCTAAGTGAGGAAGCCCCTGCAGGTCTCTATAGTTGGAAGGGGTGGCACCTCAGAGGGCCCTCACCCAGGCTCTGCTCTCCCCTCCAGGGAGGGGCCTACGTGGTGAAGCTGCTGGAGGAGTACGCCACGGGGCCTGCAGTGCTCACTGTCGCGCTGATCGAGGCAGTCGCTGTGTCTTGGTTCTATGGTAAGACGCTTCCTTCAGCCAGCTGGGTCCCTTCTACACCATCAGCTGGCACAATGGCAAAGGGCTGATTTCACCAAAAAAGGCGGTGAAGGGCAGTTTATAAGATGTGACGTCCCGACGATGGGTCTGTAAGAGTCTCGGCCAGGCGCGGTGGCTCACGCCTGTAATCCCAGGACTTTGGGAGGTTGAGGCAGGTGGATCACCTGAGATCAGGAGTTCGAGACCAGCCTGGCCAACATGGTGAAACTCCATCTCTACCAAAAATACAAAACAAACAAAAAATTTAGCCGGACATGATGGTGCATGCCTATAATCTCAGTTACTCGGGAGACTGAGGCAGGAGAATTGTTTGAACTTGGGAGGCAGAGGTTGCAGTGAGCCAAGATCACGCCACTGCACTCCAGTCTAGACAACAGAGTGAGAGTCTGTCTCAAGCAAAAAACCCAAAAACAGACAAAAGTAAACCACTTTTGCATGTTATTTGTTATACATATTATCAAGGAGGGGACACACATTTTGGGTTGCACACAGGCCCGTTTTTTTTTTAAAGAAGAAATCTTCCTACCTCCTTGGCAATTCAGAGGACCAAGTGTGTGAATCTCCATAGACCTGCCCTAGGAACTGCTGGGACCTTTCGGGAAAGCAACCACAGAGCACCGTCCCCTTCTCAATTTCTCACTCTTCTTTGGGAGTTTTCAGTTCTCACTTCCACACCAGTGACTTTTTATAGAAGAACCTTGATCTTGATCTGGCATATGAATGGGCAATATTGTGGTTAAAAATTTCCCTTGAAAGTTTCCAGTGTCATGGTCAAAGCCAGTGTCTGTCAGATGGATTCACCATTCCTGGACAAAATTCAACTTTTTTACAATAACAATGAAATCAGATACACACTCAGCTCTCAGGAAGGCAGTGTGGCACCAAGAAGGGGACGTGCGTCTCTTCCCAGATGCCCACCCATCCTCCCAGATGCCCATCCATCCTCCCAGATGCCCATCCATCCTCCCAGATGTCCCACCCATCCTTCCAGAGGCACATCCATCCTCCCACCCTATGTAGAAAGAGTCTTGCTTGCTATAAAAATGCAGTTTTGTGACAAGGCCCCCAGTCCCACTTTCGGACCAGATCGTTGTTGCTGCACTCCTCCTAGAGAGAAATTCCAGAGCTACTCTGTGTGTCCAGGGTAGGAATTCTGGCTTGTCATTTCCCCTCGTCATTCCCAGTGCTGATTCTGTGACTCTGACTCTCCCAGAGAATCAGGGCACAGTAGCACAGCCCGTGCCCTTTCTCAGCCTCTACCTCTCTTCCCCTTGGGCGGTTCCAGGCATCACTCAGTTCTGCAGGGACGTGAAGGAAATGCTCGGCTTCAGCCCAGGCTGGTTCTGGAGGATCTGCTGGGTGGCCATCAGCCCTCTGTTTCTCCTGGTGAGTTGTGATTTCCCTTTTCCTCCTTGCCCTGGCGAAAGACTTGCCCCCAGACACATAAGAAATGAATTGTAATGGCTGGGTGCGGTGGCTCATCCTGTAATCCCAACACTTTGGGAGGCTGAGGCAGGCAGCCAACATGGCAAAACCCCATCTCTACTAAAAAAAATATAAAAATTAGCCTGGTATGGTGATAGGCACCTGTAATCCCAGCTACTCAGGAGGCTGAGGCAGGAGAATCACTTGAACCCAGGAGGCAGAGGTTGCAGTGAGCCAAGATCGCACCACTGCACTCCAG
>NW_012115077.1:2582672-2597260 GCF_000951035.1 Colobus angolensis palliatus | reverse complement strand
AAAAAAAAAAATACAAAAATTAACTGGGCGTGGTACTGGGTGCTACTCAGGAGGCTGAGGCAGGAGAATTGTTTGAATCTGGGAGGCAGAGGTTGTAGTGAGCTGAGATCACGCCAGTCTGGGTGACAGAGCAAGTCTCTGTTTCAAAAAAAAAGAAAGAAAAGAAAAAGAAAAAAGAAAGGAGATTGAGGCTTACCAATGTAAAGTGAAAGGTCCAAAGTCACACAGCAAAAATAACTGTTCAAGACCAGGGAAGGATCTGCTGTGCTCTACACGGGGGCCCTGGATGGGGTACTAGTACTTGTGTGTTTACAATTTTGTATGCATCTTCTTTAAGATGACACAAAACTCTCTAAGCCAAAATCCACGTCAAAAGTAGAATCCATGTATTACCAAAGGACCTGGGTGAGAGAGTTGAGTCCCAAGGGTTGTCCATGTGTTGAGATGTGTTCAATATTGACTTCGTCCTTGGTTCACGTGCCCCTGTCCCAGATGGATAACAGCCTGCTGGCCTCCCAAGAGTGTGCTGAGGTAGCCTGGGGTAAACTGATGTCATGCCCACCAGCCGGCACTATTCTTCAGTTCTTTCATTTATCTGGAACTTTCTTTTTGTTTTTGTTTTGTCTTTTAGAGCCAGAAATGTTGTTAGATTGTTCCTTCAGTCCACCTCCAGCTTTTTAGTAGTATGTGGGCTATCCCATGTTGTTTTATGACATCTCTTTGGCATCCAGCTGTTCTGTGTCCCCTTTCAAAACAGCTGGGTGCAGTGGTTCACACCTGTAATCCCAGCATTTGAAGAGGCTGAGGCAGGTGGATGCCTTGAGGTCAGGAGTTCAAGACCAGCCTGGGCAACATAGCGAAACCCTGTCTCTACTAAAAATACAAAAATTAGCAGGGCCTGAGCAAGAATCGGTCTAAAAAAAAAAAAAAAACAGAAACGAAAACAGCCCTTTTTGTATTCTGTGTTTTGACTTTCTTGGGGTAGCCCTTTATTTTTTGTACTTCTTTTGTACCCACACACCTTGACATTAACTTATCTATGATGGACAACATGCTTGTTCTTGCCTTTGTGACACTGCATGTGTCTCTCTGTACCCCAGAATTCCTCCTTGACTTCCTTTCCCCGGACCCTTGAGGTTTCCAAAATCAAAGCCAATGTTTGCACCAAGCAGCACATGTTCCCAGGGTGCAGTGACTCTGGTGCAAGCTCTGGGCTCCTGAGATGTTGGCCTGGGAGCTCATTATGACCTTATCAGCTTCCTGATGCTTTTAGGCACATTTAAAATGCATGTGTTTTTAAATCCAGAAGTTTTAGTTGTTTTCAGTGAGAGGGTTGTTGGAAGTCGCCTAGCCCATCCTACCAGAAGCAGAAGCCCTGACATAAATGGGTTATTAATTTATATTATTACCAGTACTTCTCAGTAATCTACTTAAACATTTTTATTTGTTTTTCAAAGGAAGAAGAGTCACTGGATTAATTCCTTGAGGGCAGAAAGATTGTTTGTTTGTTTGTGTGTTTACTTCCATATTTATTCCCCCCACAGTGAGGAAATGATGTCTAGGGAGATGTGAAGGCAAGTAAAACATTCACTATGGGCATAAAATTTAAGAAGGCACCAAAGAGCTCAGTACTCATGATGAATATTATTTTAATGCAATATTTTTTAAAAATACAAATTAATTCAAAAAGATCCATGATTAACAAAATATCAACATTTTCAATAAACACAGGGGCCAGCCCTGTACTTGTATGTCTTACCTCACTCACTTTACCCTAATCTGGCCCTGTTAGATCCTGTCTTTTAAAAAATTGTAATAAAATATTATTTATTTTGATTTTGGCTGCCGCTTAAATGTTGTGCCTGAGGTGAATGCCTCCATGTGCTCTGGGACTTGAGTCTGTTCATTTCTGTCAATTTCTGGCTGTCAGACTGGGTAAACTCTTGGTACACAGTCACTGAGTTTCTTTGCCCAGTAAAACCCACGTGCAGCTTTGGATGTGGGCCTATTACTCACAATTCCCATGATGTTTGCCATACTGACCCCCTCTACAGCCAAGTGCCCTAGTGCCTAATTGAGAGACGCACATCTGTCTTCCACTTCTGCGTTTACTTAAGAGGTCCCCTGCTTTGGGCTTCTTAAGGCTGCTTTACATAAACAACAAGTAGCTTACTAAAAATATTCTTTTTCACTGCAGCCAAGTTGAAAGAAAGAAAATATTGTTCATGAGTAGAAGCCAGGATATGTGAGGGGGTTTCTGAAGTAGCACTTGCCCCAACCGGAGGTCGAGCCCCTGACGACTGAGTGGGATTCCATACACCTGACATTAGGAGACAATTGGCCGGGATGGCTCCTAACCACATCCTCTTTCCCTGTCCCCAATCTTCCTCCGTAGCGGGCTCTGGGGATGAGGAGCGCGGGTTAGGAGGAAGGTTTGCAATTGACCAGGCTCCTGTTTTGAAGGCTTCCTCCTAGACTTAAGATAGCACTGCTCAGAGGATGGATGTGTGTTTAGCAATTTCCCATTTTATTACCTGCAGACAGAGAAAAAAAAGATATAAATAGATGTTTAACCACATAAATAATTTACATTACTGTCTTCTTTATGACTATGAAATAATAAAATACAATTAAATCAAGAGCAATAACGATTTCGGCCCAGTGGTTACTAAGCAAAATCTGGAAACCAATGAAATAAGAAAACTCATAAACTGGGTGTTGGGAGCACACTGTGAAATTTTTCTTGGTCAAAATTCTCACAGTATGTTCAAGTGAAAGGTGTATTAAGCTGCTTTTTTTCCTTCCTTTATTCCTTTCACAATGAGGACCTGTGGCAGGCAGTCATTCATTGCTGAGATGCCTAGTGGCAGAGCTATCTTTCTTGAAATCCCAGCCGATGAAGCTTAATGCAGAAGGCAGAGAGCTCAAGAAAATGAGAGAAGGAGCACACCCCCAGGAGCCTGAGTCCTCTCTGGGTCTTGAGAACCTTCTTATCTTTCCTGGACATCAGGCACCTTCCGTCTGACCAAAAACAACCACAGCCAGAAACGCAAGGCAATGAAAACAAAGCAGAGGAAGCCCGGGGCCTAGCGGGGGCTGCAGAGAGGTCACCCAGTTTATTCGTCTGCCTTCTGGCAAGACAAGGCCCAAATCACTCTCAAGGTTGCCAGTCTCTTCGCCTGGGCGGAGGCCTGTCCTGAAGCGGGAGCTGCAGGCACCCCGACTGTAGGGGCAGCTGTAGGGCTACTGCAACATCCCCCTATAGGAAGTGAGGGCTGGGGAGGAAAATCAGGGAAAGCACCTGGCTGGTTTAGTCTTGCAGCTTGGGTACAGAAGCTGGTAATTCTGTGTGTCAGAGTTCAATCCAGGATATATCACATCTCGGGAATTTCCTGAAAGTATCTTAGCTTTAGCATTTGGTGTTTATGGTATCCGAAATGTCTCTTATCTGCGTGGATATTGTTAAGGTTTTTAATGTTTCTTGGAATTTCTGTTTTAGTTCATCATTTGCAGTTTTCTGATGAGCCCGCCACAGCTACGACTTTTCCAATATAATTATCCCCACTGGAGTATCATCTTGGGTTACTGCATAGGAACCTCATCTTTCGTCTGCATCCCCACATACATAGCTTATCGGCTGATCAGCACTCCAGGGACATTTAAGGAGGTACGTGCTAGTTAGTGTGTATATGTGTGTGTTCAGACTGCTAATTGTTTTGGGAGAAAAGGATTCTCTTGTTATGCTCTATTCAAAATGAGATTCACCAGGAGGCACGCAACCCTATATATATATGTACCTGTGCCATAGCAAAGACCTCTCATGGCTGTCACTGTCATCTTAAGGCATCTCCCAAAGCCTCAAGTGCAAGGGCAAAAGAGTGAGCTGATCATTTGGGTGCACCAGAGCATTCAGCTTGGACTATGCATAGGTTTTCAAACTTGTCAGGCAACTCCCCCGCCTCCTGCTTGCCACTGGCCATGGACATCTGATCTGTGATGTCTGGAGCAATACACAAATCTTAAGTGGCGATTGTGGTGGGAAATGTCCATGGTGACTTTTCTAACAGCAATGTGACAAGTACCATTTTGAAAATCATCACAAAATAAGGATGTTGCAACAATATCATAGTTTTAGCTCAAAATTGTTAGCTATCTAACAATAGCATAATTTTAGCTCAAACCATTGGAGTAAAAATGTTTTGCCAGGATAGCAAGATTCATTTCAGTAATGAATGCGCTGTAGAAACATTAATAACAGTACCTTACAATTTGTATGAGTGCCATTTTCAAAGCATCTGCATGTCGATTATCCTATTCTGTTATCAAAATACCTTGGGAGGTAAACAAGCAGGCATTATTACCAGACAAGGACACGGAGGTGGGGAATAATCTTCTCGAAGTTTCCTTATTTCCGGCCGGGCACGGTGGCTCACACCTGTAATCCCAGTATTTTAGGAGGCCAAGGCGGGAAGATCACTTAAGGTCAGGAGTTCAAGACCAGCCTGGCCAACATGGTGAAACCCTGTCTCTACTAAAGTTACAAAAATTAGCTGGGCATGGTGGCACTGACCTGTAGTCCCAGCTACTCAGCAAAATCTATAATAGCCTGAGACCAGGGGTGGGCTAATTTGAGATCTTACAGCAAAATTTAGACATGAGACCATCACAGTAGTCATCCTAAGACATTTCATAAGAAATGAGAAGCAAGAGGACATAGGCAATTAAACATCAGCTCTTTCTTTTCTTTCAGACAAGGTCTTACTCTACCCCAGGCTGGAATGCAGTAGTATAATCATGGCTTACCGCGGCCTCAAACTCCTGGGCGCAGGGGATCCTTTCACCTCAGCCTCCTGAGTAGCTGGGACTACAGGCGCCTGGCCAATTTTTAAAATTTTTAATGGAAACAAGGTCTCACTATGTTGCCCAGGCTGGTCTCAAACTCCTGAGCTTAATCCTCCTGCCTCGGCTTCCCAAAGTGCTGGGATTGCTGGCATGAGCCACTGCACCCGGCCAAACATCAGCCCTTTCTGAGAACAATTGGGTTCATTTCTTTTTCGAAACAGGAAAACTGAATTCTGGGTGAACAGAACTCTGAGCTCTGTAGTTACTAATTTCCTAGAGCCAAACCAGCCCTCTCGTGACTGCACTCCCTGCAAAGAGCCTTGGGCCCCGTGCTGCTTCCTGCACACTCTCCTACCCAGAGTCACTGAACGCATTCCTTCCGGTCGTCCGTCATGGCAGTTGTGATGATCTATGGGCTCTCTTGCTTCAAATCCAGAGGCCAAGGTTGGAAGTGGGAACCGTGTTAGGTTAGTAAATGTCAGTATTCTTCAGTCACAGGCTACACCTCAGATCCTGGCCATCTTTCTCACAAATTCCCCCAGTTGGTCACAAGGGAATGCCACCCAAAATGTGTCACTAACAGAGCTCAGATCTGTTAGCAGTAGAGGTAAGGCTAATTGTAGGTAGTGCGGACCACCAGACAGGGAGCAGTGGGTTACCCGGAAGCAGTGTGATACATACACCCCATCAGTGCAGACCATGGAAAAGGCCCCAGTCGGCTCTGGCAGACACTCACCTTATGTGGGCCTCGGTTTCCTCATCTTTCAAATGTGCTCGTTCGACCATATTAACATTTCCCAAAGTGTGTTCCAGGGGCTGTCACGGGTATTATTGCTGGAGAAAAAGTTTTATGTAGTCAGGTAATTTTTGGAGACGCTGGACTAAGGCAAGTTAAACAGGTTTCTTGGCTGGGCATGGTGGCTCACACCTGTAATCCCAGCACTTTGGCAGGCCGAGGTGGATGGGTCACCTGAGGTCAGGAGTTCAAAACCAGCCTGGCCAACATGGTAAAATCGTGTCTCTACTAAAAATGCAAAAATTAGCTGGGCGTGGTGGTGAGCACCTGTAGTTCCAGCTTCTCAGGAGGCTGAGGCATGGGAATTGCTTGAGCCTGGGAGGCAGAGATTGCAGTGAGCTGAGATCATCAAGCCACTGAACTCCACCCTGGGCAACAGAGTGAGACTCTGTCTCAAATAAATAAATGGGTTTGTTTACCTCAGGACTTCTCAAAAAAACTTCTCAAAAAATATGCCCATGTGCATGTTTAATCTCTGAGAATAAAGCATTGCTGTGTTTTTTGCCAAAGGTCTAGAATTCTTCACAATTCTTTATGAATACCAGACTTGCTAGTCTGTAACTTTCTGTCTGTGAGGGAGGGAAGCCTCATATAAAATCCTTTTGGGCCCTGGCCATATGCAAGGTTGGAGTTTGTGGAGTGAGCCACCGCTTACTGGTGTAATTTGAAGGGTATCACACATACCCACAGCCTGGAAGTCTCGTGTTGGAGTCATCCACTGGCTTAGGTCATTTTTGCAGAAATTACTAATAATCCACCCAAAGATACTAGAAAATGGTCATTTTTGCAGAAATTACTAATAATCCACCCAAAGATACTAGAAAATGGTCCCTAATGAGTACACGTTTATGAAGATATCAAGAGGAATCCATTTCTTAGATTAACTTGTTATCATCTTGCAGAAGGCCAGGGCCTGGCAAATTTTGAGAGCAGCAGTGGCCTGGCAACTAGAATGCTGACAAAGTACGGAAAACACGTGGGCCTGGCATCCTGGGTGGTCAGTCACCAACAGGGCGGCAGACCATGTGGGTAGGTTAGGGCACAAAAGCCAAGTGTTTGACTTTACGACGTTGTTCATTGCTGGCCTTGCCCCACCAAATACCTCAGTGATCTCTTCTCTCTCTGAGCTATGGTGATAGCTCCACTTAAGACAAGTTCTAGGAGTCGAGCATGGTACCGTGCAGCTGTAGCTCCAGCTACTTGGGAGGCTGGGGCAGGAGGATCCCTTGAGCCCAGGGGTTCAAGACTGCAGTGAGGCATGATTGTGCCACTGCACTCCAGCCTGGGCAACAGAGCAAGACCCTGACTCTAAAAAAAAAAAAAAAAAGGCTCGTTATAGTGATCTCTGTCTAGTTCTCAACTAACAAGTCATAAATCTGTTGAATCAGGTATAGTTCACATGTTAATCTATGGGAATGTGTGGTTTCTAAAAGGTTGCTTTCCGTGACTCGGCACGCTCTGGCAGCTGATGAGCCCTGCAATGACTCCTTTTAAAATAGATTTCTAGTGAGAGTTCAGTACGCAGATACTAAGGTCATGAGGAGCACAAAATGTGCAATTTTGTGCATTTTGCCCTATAGTGCATTTCATTAACTGTAGGACTGGAACTTTTTGACTGGAACCTATTCCTTAAACAACAAACTCCCAGAAAGAGAAAATAGAAAAGCTTGAAGGCGTCTCCAGACGTTTTCAGTCCAAAATAAAAATGACAGGAGCAGAACTTCGCCTAAAGATCAGTAAATCAAAGGATGCTTTCAGATCCAAATTGTCTGCTTATGATACATACAGACTTTTGGCCAAAAAAGATTTTATTAAGCCACTTAATATTTTTCGAAGCCTCTGCAGGCAGTGCTGCTGTTTTTTTTCCTCCATATCCCTGAGCTGCTTTTTGCCACTCTGATGCTGAGTTTTACAAGGCAGGTTGTATATTTCATACTTAAGCCTAAGTATATTTCGGATCCATCTTAAAGCTTCTGTGTACCTCAGCTGTTTCTATAGTAGACTTGTCGGCCAGTTCTCTGTGATGAGTACTACATCAACACAATGTTGCATTAGAAGTGATGATTTCTAAAAAATACAAAAAACTAGCCGGGCGAGATGGCGGGCGCCTGTAGTCCCAGCTACTCGGGAGGCTGAGGCAGGAGAATGGCGTAAACCCGGGAGGCGGAGCTTGCAGTGAGCCGAGATCGCGCCACTGCACTCCAGCCTGGGCGACAGAGCTAGACTCCGTCTCCAAAAAAAAAAAAAAAAAAGTGATGATTTCAATAATCGCATCTTTTACAATTTAACTATGTGATAATTTACACTCTTGTATGAACTAACCAGCATTGCTTTACAGGTGAATTCATTAAATTAGTAACATCCTGGCTGTTACAGTGGCTGATAGCACCAGGCACTATGGCTGCAGTGTGTCTGCAGGGGACAAGGAGCCTGGGTGAGGGGATGGGGGCCAAAACCCAGCAATTGCTCTGCTCCCCAAGCCCTGTGTGGCCGCAGAAGCCTCCTCTGTCCAGAGAAAAGTGTACCCTTTCCCAAGTCCTTCAAAAGCATGTTATTGGCCATCAGAGATTCTATTGAAGGCTCATCATTTTCTTCCATTAGTGTTATAAGGATTTTCTTAGTTTACAGATGCATATAGTTCCTAAATACATCATTTTAATTCATATTTGAGAGTAAATAAATTGGGAATTCTTTTCCTAAGGAAAGTCAAATTCCAACTCGCTGTTAGATGTTATTGAAGTGTTATTTAAGCTTTGTTTTAATATTAATGTCGACTATTTTTGCAAGTTTTAAAAATTACAAGAATGTTTATAACGTTGCATTTTCTTCCCAATAGCGTATTATTAAAAGTATCACCCCAGAAACGCCAACAGAAATTCCTTGTGGGGACATCCGCTTGAATGCTGTGTAACACAGTCAGTGAGAGGAAAAATGCTTCCCCACAACCTCCTCCTCCAGTTCTGACGGGCCATGCCTGCCTTGTCCCCTCCAAGTGGATGAGTTTCCAGCTAAGCCTGATGATAGAAAGGGCCTTCTGTACAGGGACACAGTCCCAAGAGACGATGGTGCCCAGACTCAAGGCCTCCCGCCACTCATTTCCATGGACTCCCCTGGACATATTCCCGCGGTAGACTGTGACGCAGCTGAGCCGGCCTGTTTTGGACGTGCGAGGATGTGAATGGAGGTGATGAAAAGCACCCTATCAGTTAGGATTAGGTTTAGAATCAAGTCTGTGAAAGTCTCCTGTATCATTTCTTGGTATGATCACTGCTATCTGATATCTGTTTGCCTCTAAAGATTTCACTGTTCATGAGTACGTAAACTGCATAGGAGAGAACAGGGATACTATCTCACTAGCCATATATTTTCTGAGTAGCATACAGAATTTTATTGCTGGAATCTACTAGAACCTTCTAATCCATGTGCTGCTGTGGTGTCAGGAAAGGAAGATGTAAGAAGCTAAAATGAAAAATAATGTGTCCATGTAAGCATGTGAGTCTGTGTATATTGTTGTTTCAGTGTATTCTTATCTCTAGTTCAATACTTTGGGCCCATTACAAATATATGAATTTCCCCAAATTTTTCTTACATTAACAAATTCTACCGACTCACTTGTGTTATTATTTGAAGGTTATTATTTGAAGGGTACAATCACTACGACATGCTCTGCCACCCACTCCTTTTCCAGCGACACTGCTTGGCCCACACACTTTCCTTTACGGGCCAACCTCTGGCGTTTGCTGCACCTCATTGCCACCTTCCTGTCTCTCTGTGCTAAACATTCACAACAGTGTACCACAGGCAGATCTGGCCTATTTCATTAGTCACTGCGGCTTGGCTGTGAAGTACATTGAAGGTGGATCTTGTCGCACGCCCCTTCAGTGTTTACCTGACCCTCTGGTTTAAGCTTTGTCTGCCTTACGCGACTGAGTTTGACTGTCCAGGTTGCTTTGCTAGGTGAAGAGAGGAGGGTAAATCGGATTCTTGCTTAGCCCTGGAGCATACAGATCTGGCACCCTAACCTAAACCAAGGCATCTTCACTCCAAGAGCAACTGGAGAGTCTGGGTTAGCCTTACATGGACCTCGCCACTTACTGGCAGTCACAACTGTGAGCCGTCCAGATAATTTTTAAGATTGAGTCTAAGTAAGGCTGCTTGGGAAATGGTCAGCTCAGTAAATCACCTTTCATTTCACATAAAGCCCTTAATATAGATAGGTAAATTTGGCCCTTGGTGGCTTGTGACTCTCAGAGGCATAGGTAGAGGAGCAAATTAATATTTGTAGCATGGGAATTCCTTATCAGAATTTTGAGGGGAATAAATCCTCATCAGAGACAAAAGGACTTCATCATCTGGCTGCCTATCACTTCAGTTCTCTGTATAAATGAAATATAATTCTAACAACCTTATAAAAAGAAGGTCCAGACAGCAGAGGAAACGTCCTGTCCAATTCTAGGTTTTTCTCCCTTGGCCCCCTTTCCCCAGCCTTGTCTACCCTGGCTTGCTTCCTGCATTATCTCCACGCCCTGCTATTTCTGATTCTTTGCTTCTCCTAGTGAGATACTTTCCTCATATGATAGCTGCTGAGACGTTTCCCAGAATACTAGAGGAAAAGAAGAGGGGAATTTAGAAATGTCCCTCACTGACCTAGCTCCATTATCTTCACTCTTTCATTCTTCCTGCCGCCTCATGCCCATTCTCTTTACCGTCTAGCATGCTGAAAAGAAGGAAGTGATCTAAATGCCAGCGTATTCAGTGGTAAATATTAGTTGGGGCAAAAGAAAAACCGTGATTACTTTTGCACCAACCTAATAGCTTTGCAAATTTTAAGAACTTGCTTTATGAAGATATTCAGATATGGATTCCCTGCACCCCACAAACTTAGACATTGTTCAAATATGCTACTTAAAAAAAAAAACACCTTTTCAAACAGAATGAGAGTTTTGTCAAACCTGGTATTAAGGGAATTGTGCAGGAGCTTTGAAAGTTTTCAAACTTTATTAAACTAAATAAATAAATAAAAATCTCGTCTGTTCTGCATAGTATGCATTTATTTGACCCCTATTTATCAATACTACTACGTTTTTTTTAAAAAGAAAATTTAAGAGTAGGTAGCTGGATTTTAAAGTAATATTTTAAAGACCTTTTACATCTATATGTAGCATTTATAGAAAAATAAAAACTAAAAATGGAATTGAATTGTAACATTATTTAAGGACTGAAGTTAATTTTTTTTTCTTGTAATTGTATCAGTAAGAAATACACAAGAGGCGGGGCGTGGTGGCTCACGCCTGTAATCCTAGCACTTTGGGAGGCCAAGGCGGGCGGATCACTTGAGGTCAGGAGTTTGAGACCAGCCTGGCCAACATGGTGAAACTCCATCTCTACTAAAAATACAAATTGCCAGGCATAGTAAAAAATGCCTGTAATCCCAGCTACTTGAGAGTCTGAGGCAGGAGAGTCGCTTGAACCCAGGAGGCGGAGGTTGCAGTGAGCTGAGATAGCACCATTGCACTCCAGCCTGGATGACAAGAGCGAAATTCCGTCTCAAAAAAAAAAAAAATTGTTATGCTTAGTTTCATGGGAAGAATATTCTAAAGCTTTAAGTCTTTTCTATTTTCCATAGTATTGCTCTTTCCCCACTTCATTGCTTAAGTATCTCTAAATTTGAGTGATAGAATAATATTTTAAAGGTCAGATGATGCCATTAGAGGCAGAGACAAACCCAAACCTGGGGACCAAGCTAATTTCTCTGCTCTTGAGAGCGCTAAAGACAGGTGAACTGGAGTTTTATTGCCCCTGCTAGAATGAAATAATACCTTCTCTGCCAGGCGCAGTGGCTCACACCTATAGTTCCAGCACTTTGGGAGGCCAAGGCAGGCAGATCACTTGAGGTCAGGAGTTTGAGACCAGCCTGGCCAACATGGTGAAACTCCATCTCTACTAAAAATACAAAAATTAGCCAGCCATGGTGGCAGGCGCCTGTAATCCCAGCTACTTGGGAGACTGTGGTGGGATAATCACTTGAACCCAGGGGGCAGAGGGTGCAGTGAGCTGAGATTGTGCCACTACACGCCAGCCTGGGTGACAGAGCAAGACTCCGTCTTAAAAAACAAAACAAAACAAAAAACCCTCTCAATTGGTTTAATGCCACAATAGAAAAGATAAATATTTTAGGATGGAATCTTAAATATGTCTGTCCTTTTGTTTCATATAGTTGAAATCAATTCAGTATTGTTTCTAGATTAGGTGTTTCAAAAACAGTCACCTTTGCAACAGAAAAGCTCTTTTGTTGAAAATGATTCACAATATATTTCAGTTGGAATGTCAGGTGGTATTTCTCTTACCAACGCCTCACAGAATCTATGCCAAGCTGCTCTACCACCAGTGCAAGTATTTTTTTAAAGCTACCAAAATAAACTTTCTTCACCAGTCAACTCTGATTTGGAGACAGTGTGCACTGGTGAAGGACCTCATCAGAATAAGTTTGAATGTCTACTGAACTAAGAAGAACTTTGTCATTTGGGGGAGAGAATAGATGGCATCGGTCCTTCAATTATGTAACTGAAGACTCTAATTATAGTAGATAAGAGTTGTGTCTAGCAATTTTTAAACACTGACAGTCCGAACAAAAATATTTGTTGAAGAAGGATGTCCCATCTTTTTGCTTAAATATCATAAACAAATATGAGCATTTACTAATTTTTTAAACGATATTTTGAAAGATTACTCTTATTTACACTCTAAAATTAAAGGCGTACTTCATCTTAAGAAAATGATATATGAAAATGCATATTTTAAAAGATAAAATTGGGGAATTTACAGTTATTTTGTGAATGGCATTTAAACTATGATTTGATTTATATACAACTTTTCAGAATACTTTTGATTGCGTGTTGGAGATATCTAAAAGTTAATTTTATCTGGCAGAATTAAACCTAAATTTATTTGTGTAAAAGAGTCCCCTTTCTGAAATTCATATAGTGCCCTTGTATTCATTTATGCAGTGTTTATAAATATTTCAAGTTAGATTGTGAGATATCAATAAATGATTTATGCTGTGAACTGTTACTGTAATAACACTTAATATCATGATTTGTTGTATCATTAAAAAAACACAAAATTCTAAACTCTTAAGGTTAAAATAAAAATCTTACCATATAGTCAAAATATTTAAACATCTTCCAAAACATCACTGCATAGCGGTACGAAATCTACATTGAATTAGATGTATTCAATTTCAGTAAAGTTAAATAAGTTAATATAATTCTTTGTAATTTGTGAAGAGCTTTAGTTTATAATGTGCTTCCGCATGGGATCACTAGAGGTCTAGGTGACAGATGTATTTTCCCAGGTGACGATGGGGGCGAGATGAGGAGCCTGAGGCTCAGAGAGGTTGATTGATTTGCCCGAGTTCACACACCTGGGACATTCCAGGACTGGCCTTATGCCTGGGTTTTCTAATTCCAGCCCAAAGGTTATTTACATGTTTAGCTTTAAAATTAGCATCCATAGAAGCTTGAGAAATCCAAAGAGTATTCAACTGCAGAATGGGTTTTGTTTCTAAACTTCAGGGATGTTCTGTCTCATTTTAAAGTGTGACAGGGAAGAATAATTAACATAGGGGAAGAACCTGTTACTGATATATCATTACATGTGTGCGTAACCTACAGCAGCAGTCCCCAGCCTTTTTGGCATCAGGGACCGGTTTCCTGGAAGACAACTTTTCCATGGATGGTGGTGAGCAGAGGGGTATTTCAGGATGAAACTATACCACCTCAGTTCATCAGACATTAGATTCTCATAAGTAACACAACGGCCTAGATCCCTTGCATGCATAATTCACGACCGGGTTCACACTCTTGTGAGAATCTAATGCTGCTGCTGATGGGACAGGAGGTGAAGTTCGGGTGGTAGTGAGCTGTGTGGCCCAGTTCCTAACAGACCTCCTGCCCTACAGTTAAAGACTCTCCAGTTACCATCACCACACTCAATCTAATCCTTGTACTAGATTCAAATTAACTGATTTACATGGACTTGTTTAAAGAGGTATTAAAGTAGGGATTCCCAAAATAAAGGATAACTTAAGCCAAAGATGGGTGACAAAAAGAAAGAAAAACAAGAGCGAGAAAATAAAATGGGACCAGAAATGAGGCTACATGTCACACCAGAATGATTTTCACATGTGCCGTTGGTATGCCACAAATCTGATTCTAGGCTTTGTTAGAGATAACTGTTTCATTCAGATATGAGATGCCATTTATTATCACTAAGGCTTAGTGGTCACTCTGGGTGCTGCTGCTTTTCCAGGGATATTGTTATTATTTAAAATAAATGCTAAGGCTGTCAGTGCTTTATAGAGAGTTGGGGCAACTCCAGTATCAAGTGTAATATTTCAATTACAGGATTCTCTTTGGAGTCTCAGCTCCAGTTTTGGAACACATTACTAAGTAATAACTAAAGATCTCAAAATGATTACCAATTTTTTTTTTACACACTTTTTTTTTTTTTTGAGACAAAGTATCCTGTCACCCAGGCTGGAGTGCAGTGGCGTGATCTTGGCTCACTGTAGCCTTAACTCCTGGACTCAAGTGATCCTGCCACCTCAGCCTGCTGAGTAGCTGGGACTACAGGCATGCACCACCATGCCCGGCTAATTCTTTGCATTTTTAATAGAGACCGAGTTTTACTATGTTGCCCAGGCTGGTCTCAAACTCCTGGGCTCAAGCAATCTGCCCGCCACAGCCTCCCAAAGTACTGGAATTACAGGCATAAGCCAGTGCACCCAGAGACATGGTTTTTATAAACTAAAAAATTCAATATGTAAAATGATAGTTAATGCTGAGATCTGAATAAATGGACTTGAATAAAAACTAGAACATATCTTTTTTTTTTTTTTTGAGACAGAGTCTCGCTCTGTCGCCCAGGCTGGAGTGCAGTGGCGCGATCT
>NW_012115077.1:2572960-2580787 GCF_000951035.1 Colobus angolensis palliatus | reverse complement strand
GCAATGGCGTGATCTTGGCTCACTGCAACTTCCATCTCCTGGGTTCAAGTGATTCTCGTGCCTCAGCTTCCTAGTAGCTGGGATTACAGGCACGCACCACCACACCCAGCTAATTTCTTGTAATTTTAGTGGAGATGGGGTTTCGCCATGTTGGCCAGGCTGGTCTCGAACTCCTGAGATTGGGCAGTCTGCCCACCTTGGCCTCCCAAAGTGCTACAATTACAGGTGTGAGCCACCACATCTAGCTATATATTCTCTACTACTGATGGAGATTTAGGTTGTGTCATTTATGAAAAATGTATTACAGATATTCCTGGTGCATCTGTGGAACATGAGTTACAGGAAACATGCAGTGTCAGTTACTAGGTAAAGCCAAAATTTTCCCAAAAAGGTTGTACCAGTTCACCTATTACTAGTAGCACACAAAAATTACTGTTGCTGCTGGGTGCAGTGGCTGATGCCTGTAATCCCAGGACTTTGGGAGGTCGAGGCAGGCAGATCATATGAGGCCAGGAGTTCAAGATTAGCATGGGCAACATGGCAAAATCCTGTTTCTACTAAAAATACAAAATTTAGAAGGGTGTGGTGGTGTACGTCCATAATCCCAGGTACTTGGGAGGCTAAGGCAGGAGAACTGCTTGAAGCTGGGAGGCAAAGGTTGCAGTGAGCTGAAATTGCATCACTGCACTCTAGCCTGGGTGACAGAACAAGACTATCTTAAAAAAAAAAAAAAAAAAAAAAAAAAAAAATTACCGTTGCTCCGCATCCTCATCAACACTTCGTATTGTAAGACTCTTAACATTTTGCCATCCTTGTGGAAGTGTAATGGTGTTTACTGTGGTTTTAATCTGAACAAACTGTCATTCATTGTTGAGTCTATTTGATATCCATATGGAAAAATATCTTAATTCTTATCTTACTCCACAAACAAAAATTAATTCTAAGTACATTGTAGATCTACATGGGAAATGTAGGCAATAATGCTGCTAGAAAATGTTGTCCAGTATAACTTTCTGCAGTGGGAATGTTCTATAAACCTGCACTGTCCTATATGGCAGCCACCGGCCACATGTTGAGCATTTGAAATGTCTAATGCAACTGAGGAACTTTATCTTAAATTTTATTAATTTTAATTAACTTTGTAAAATTAGAGATATCTGTTCATTAAAAATACCGTACAGAGTGAAAAGGTAAAGTCATAGAAGGGAGGGAGAAGTTCCTTACAAACAACTCGTATCTAGAATATCTCAAGAACCTGTACCGGGGCCAGGCGAGGTGGCTCACACCTGTAATCCCAGCACTTCGGGAGGCCGCAGCGGGCAGATCACTTGAGGTCGAGAGTTCGAGACCAGCCTGACTAACAAGGAGAAACCCCGTCTCTACTAAAAATACAAATCAGCCAGGCATGGTGGCAGGCGCCTGTATTCCCAGCTACTCGGGAGGCTGAGGCAGGGGAATCACTTGAACCTGGGAGGTGGAAGTTGCTGTGAGCCGAGATCGCGCCACTGCACTCCAGCCTGGGCAACAAGAGCGAAACTCTGTCTCAACAACAAAACAAAACAAAACAAAACCTGTATTGGATTAAGAAAAAGGCAGAGAGTTCCTCTCCACCCCCCCCCCCCCAAAAAAAAGCAGGGACTGGAAAGGTAGTTAATACCTGTAATCCCAGCACTCTGAGAAGCTAAGGCAGGCAAATTGCTTGAGCCTAGGAGTTTGAGACCAGCCTAGACAACATAGCAAAACCCCGTCTCTATAGAAAATTAGCTAGGCATGGTGGCATGCAGCTGTAGTCCCAGCTACTTGGAAGGCTGAGGTGGGAGGATCGCTTCACCCTGGGAGGTCAAGGCTGCAGTGAGCCATGATGGCATCACTGCACTCCAGCCTAGGTGACAGAGGAAGACCCTGTCTCAAAAACAAATACCACCCCCTGCCCCGCCAAGATACCGAAATGTTAAATGTTAGTAAAGATATAAGAGCCATCAGGGAACCACAAAATAAAATCATGAGATACCAAAACACCTACCAGAGTAGCTAAAAGACAAAAAGCCAAAAGACAAATACCAAGTGTGAGCAAGATGTGCGGCCACTGGAACTCTCATGCACTGATGGAGGGAGTGCCTTTTAGTTCAAATATTTTGGAAAACTGATTGGTAGTTAACTGCTAAAGCAGAACATGAGCATACCCTATGAATCAGCAATTCCATTCCTCAGAAATACCCAACCAAAACAGACATGTATGTACTAGAAGACAAGCGCAAGAATGTACCTAGAAGATACATTACCTGGAAGATATTATTATTCACAACCCAAAAAGAAATAACCAATGTCCATCAACAGAATAGAGAAGTAGTAAAGAATCTAGAAAACAAGCAAAACTACTCTATGGTGCTAAAAGTCAGAAAGAGGCTGGGAGAGAAGTTTAAGGGGAGCTTCTATGGCACAGGTAATGTCTTTTTAAACTAGGTGTACTGTGTGAATCCATTAAGCTGTAAACTCCATGTGCACTTTAAACATTATACAACAAAACAATTTACTAAGAGTGTTCTGGTAATTTTTGGCACAGAGCTATCATGAATGGAACCTTGTATCAAATAGGACTTTTTGAGTTGTGACAGCAGAAATTCAATTCAAACTAACGTAACAGAAAAAGGGAAAAGTATTGGTTTAAATGTCTTTAAAAAAAAAAAAGCTACACTAGAGCCAGAGATGCAAAAGCAATCATCAGGTTTTTTGTCCTTCTCTGTTTGGCTTTTTTTGTGGGCTTTTTTTTCTGCCAGGCATCAAGGCACTCTCTCATGAAACTCCAGACTTACCTCATCACCATAATCAGCAAAGACAACAGAAAACATCTTTCTGTAAATTCTGACAACAGGACCAGCATCAGCCTAGCTTGAGTTGCATACCCTTCCTGTAGGCTATTCTGCCCCATTTGAACCCGTGGACTAAGAGTAGTAAAGGTGTGTTTTCTCAAGGGCAAATCAAGGTGCTGTTACCAGGAAAAGGGGGGAATGAATGCCAGAGAGGCAAAATCAACATTCTGTATATTTGGAGGAGACAGGAGAAAACTCTTCATTTGCATTCTCTCATACTGATTTATGTTAAATTAAGTCGGTTAATAAAAGTAATTTATAGCTTTCCTATCTAAGGATCCAAGCTGCTTTGTAAAAGTCTCTGAGCTTTTCCCTCTGGGAGAGGGAAACTGAGTTTATCATCAGATGTCTCTGACATCAGTCTCTCCTCCTAGACTACCTTGCACACTATGATCAAATTAATCTTCCCAATGCATGGCTCTAGTTATAAAACAATCCTAAAAAAGAAACCATATTCCCCACCAAAGTTAAAGATTTTGTCTGTCACTCATGGTCCTTCCATGATGTCACCCTTTTACCTTTCCATACTTATATATTATGTTACTTATATATTATGTTGCTCCCTTTGTGTACACCAAGTCAGTGATTTTGGGAGTTTGTCACTGTCACTGACTGACTTTAGAGTATTACGATGTAACTGACATTCAATGTATCAGTCACAGATTTGGGCGTTAACTTTCCTGTGACTTTTCCTTTCTGGTTTTAAAGGTACAGTACAATAAAATGATTTATAAATGCTAAATCTGACCCTTAATATATCATGTTTTTCATCTAGTCAGTATTCTTATTAAACCAAGTTTATCCTTCTAAAAATAAGAAAGTGTGCTAACTCTTTATGATAAAGTATTGTGAGAGATATAAACAGCACTTTCTTAACGGGAAGACCTATTAGAGAACTATTTTCTCCACAGCATTCATCTTTCCCCATAAACAAAATATTTACAGTGTATAATTATTTCTCCCGAGTTTCAAAGACTCAGGAGAAAGATACTAGTTTTACTTTTATACACAAGTGGAACTTGTAATAAACTGCACTATCTTTTTCAGAGTATGTAAAACAAGATATGTTTAGAAATAGGCCACCTGGATCTTTAGCTAATTTCATTTAGGCTAATGTCTCCACAGCTTCACCTTTAACCAAAAGTGATTTACGTACATAACCAATTTACTAACTTGTCAAGGTTTCAGAATTACAAATTGATTTCTACCAAAAGCAAAAAGATGAACTGCGACATGAGCAAAATTACTTTAAAATAAATGCATAAATAAAATGTATAAGCATATCATTTTATTTTCATTTAAGCCAACTATGCTGTAAGCTAGACAAGATGTATGATTCACATTTTACACTTTAATACAAATTTCAGAACATAAAGTATATTTTCTATTTTTCAAATCCATATTTTATCTGAAATACAATATTTATAAAACAAACAGCTCCTGCAACAAAACATTATTAGAAGAGTTAAATTATTTATTAAAAAATTTTTTTAGAGACAGGGTCCCATTCTGTCGCCCAGGTTGGAGTGCAGTGGTATGATCACAGCTCACTGTAACACTGTAACATCAAATTCCTAGGCTCAAGTGATCTTCCTGCCTCAGCCTCTCGAACAGCTGGGACTACAGGCATGCACTACCATGCCAGGTTTTTTGTTTTTTAAATAGAGGCAAGGTCTCATTATCCTGCCTAGGCTGGTCTTGAATGCCTGGTCTCAAGTGATCCTTCTGCCTTGGCCTCCCAAAATGCTGGTATTACAGGCACGAGCTACCACATCTGGCCAAAATTATTTTTTAATGGTTGTGGTGGAGCCAATTTTCCTCATTATGTACCTACAGGGAATTAGCACACTCTCACAGTTCTTGAATACAACAAAGAATGTGGTAATGATGAGTACATACTATATATAAATTCAGCCAAACATTCACATCCAAACATCCAAAATTTAAGACTGACTTTTGATTTTAACCTAATATTTTGAAAATAAAATTTAAAATGCCCTCCAAACTATCTTTCTTTTAGGGTAGCCATCAATCATCTTCTTTCTCAATATAGGTCTTTGCATTAACCCGCGCCATCTGCCTGGCCAAGTACCTGTCTCTAGCTGACATTACAGTTTCTTCACTGTTCCGCTTTGCAAACTTGCTCACTGCTTCAGGTGGTCTCTCTGGTTCTTTACCCTTCTCTTGCCTTTCCTCTGTGAGTCTGTGTTTTGTTCCCAGGGATGATTCAGAATTAGAGGCTTTCTCCTGGTTTCTTTCTTTGTCCTTTGCTATGTTTCTCATTTTGTTGGATATTTCTTGGTCAAAAAATGTATCCTTTGCCCTAGAATTTGGGCTGCTTTCCTTTCTGTCTCGATTTCTTTCTGAAGATTGAACACTTACTTCTCGTTTTTCTCTATCTCTGTATTTATCATTATTTTCATATCTTTCCTTCCTTACTTTCATATGCTCTTCTTTCGCTTTGCTTTTCTCTTCCTTCTCTCCTTTCTCACCGTGTCGGTTCTGATCATTTTGTTGTCTATCTCTTTCTTGTTCTCTTTGGGAATACTTCTCCCTGTCTTTCTCCCTTTTCCACACTCTGTCACTTCTTTCTCTTTGGTCCCTTGCCCTTGGTTTATCTTCCTGTTCATGCCTCTTCCAATGGGAATCTCTATGACTGGCCTCTCTGTGCCTATGAGAATCCCTTTCTTTCCAGTAATCGCGGTCAGTGTAATGGTTCTCCTGGTCTCTGGATTGCTTCTGTTGGTGCTGATCTTCCCTTTTCTCACGTCCTCTCGATGTTCGTGATCCTTTCGTGTGGTGTCTGGCACTGTGCCCTCTTTCTTCACTAGGTGACCGAGAGTGGTTTTGATTCCTGTGGTGCTTGGAGTCATTCTCAGGAGTCTCTATGACCTTTTCCCTTCTGCAATTCACTCTAGTTTCTTCTACTTCATCATCCTCACTGCTCTTAGCATCAAAGTCACTGTCTGCATCTGGGTTTTTCTCCACTTTCACATCAGTTTGAAGAAAGCATTTCTCCTGTGGTATTCTGCTTTTTGAACTTACTTCATTGGAGTAGCCCCTTGATTTTTCTTCCTTTATACCAGATCTTAAAAACAAAAAAACAAAAAAGGGCAGAAAAAATGCCACATTATCAGCTGTAATAAGCAAATGAAGGGTTCATATAATTTTTATCAATACTCAAATCAATACACCTATAGTGATATATACTGTCTGATTATCCAAATGCAAAAAGGTCCTGATGTCTATGCAAACTAGTAATTTCAAATTCATACCATTCAGAATATGTCCAATATTTGTAGAAGTGAAAAGAGAAAATTAGCCCTTGTCTACTATATTACTAGAACATACAGGCAAGGGTTTGTACAGGTCTTCATTTTTTGGTAAGCCTAAGACAAAGAACAATTGGGAAAAGTAAGATATGTTCTGAATCTAAGTTCTGTTTTCGCAACATGAAGCTTAAGTTGTGACTCTCAGATTTTTTGTTTCCTTTCACTCCCAAAGTGCTGGGATTACAGGAGTAAGCCACCGCGCCCAGCCATTTTATTTTATTTTTTGAGATGGAGTCTAGCTCTGTCGCCAGGTTGGAGTGCAGTGGTGCAATCTCAGCTCACCGTAATCTCCGCCTTCCGGGTTTAAGCAATTCTCCTGCCTCAGCCTCCTGAGTAGCTGGGATTACAGGCACGTGCCACCACGCCTAGCGAATTTTTTGTATTTTTACAAATTTTAGGCTGGAGTGCAGAGGCACAATCTTGGTTCACTGCAACCTCCGCCTCCCAGGCTCAAGTGATCCTCTCACCTTAGTTTCCCAAGTAGCTGGGATTACAAGCCTGCACCAACACGCCCAGCTAATTTTTGTATTTTTAGTAGAGATGGGGTTTCGCCATGTTGGCCAAACTGGTCTCAAACTCTTGACCTCAGGTGATCCAACCACCTCAGCCTTCCAAAGTGCGGGGATTACAGGCATGAGCCACCATGCTCGGCCTTTTTCTTTTCAAAAAATTATAAAAATAGTCCTAGAAATACATGAAGATAATCTCTGCACAGCAGAACAGTGGCAAATATAATCCTAAATATTTACTCTCTCTCATGATGAAAAACGCACTAATATCCTGATATACTCCTTGGCACCTATCACAACAAAATGGAAATATATTAATTTGTCCATTAGAATCAACAGCACTAAAATTATTTATATTACTTACATTGTTCCAGCTGGCAAGTACAGTTAACTTTGTACTACTCACACAGTGAGTATAATGTAAATAAGAATCACTCAGTGATTCTTACTAATCACTTACTAACCACACTAATGCTGCAACAACTTTGGTTCTCCAGGAATTACCGGCAGAACTATCTTGGCTAAAGGACCCACTAACAGTTAGGAATTTGATTATTAGACTCTGAGAAGTACAACTATGTCAACGACATTACAGAGTTTCCAGATGAAACTCTAATACAAAGACATAATGTATAATTTCCATTCAAAACCTGAATCTTCAAATACAGTTTCTTAGGTTCATACTTCTCACCAATTTTATAATCAAAACCTAGTAGCGCAGGGAGGGAGTGGGGCATAAACTTCCTCTCCTCACCTTAATTCTATTCTCCTACCTCTTCCCTTCCTTAGCAACACAGACTCAGATCTACTCAGAACCGTTTCTGTTAATTTTTTTTTTTTTTTTGCTTAGGACAGACTCTTTTACCTTCAGCTACATACTTATGGCATAATCATCTCACCACTCCTATAATACCTTATAACTTTATTTAAAAATCCTCTAATCCTTTACCTTCTAGACCAGCACTAATAGAAATGCCTCAAGAAATGGCAATGTTCACATCTGAGCTGTCCCAGTATGGCAACCACCAGCCAAATATGGCAACTGAGTATCTGAAATGTGGCCACTGTGATCAAAACTTTAAATTTTATTTACTTGAATTTTTTATTTTATTTTAT
>NW_012115077.1:2565632-2572910 GCF_000951035.1 Colobus angolensis palliatus | reverse complement strand
CCCCCCCCCCCCCCCCAAAAAAAAGCAGGGACTGGAAAGGTAGTTAATACCTGTAATCCCAGCACTCTGAGAAGCTAAGGCAGGCAAATTGCTTGAGCCTAGGAGTTTGAGACCAGCCTAGACAACATAGCAAAACCCCGTCTCTATAGAAAATTAGCTAGGCATGGTGGCATGCAGCTGTAGTCCCAGCTACTTGGAAGGCTGAGGTGGGAGGATCGCTTCACCCTGGGAGGTCAAGGCTGCAGTGAGCCATGATGGCATCACTGCACTCCAGCCTAGGTGACAGAGGAAGACCCTGTCTCAAAAACAAATACCACCCCCTGCCCCGCCAAGATACCGAAATGTTAAATGTTAGTAAAGATATAAGAGCCATCAGGGAACCACAAAATAAAATCATGAGATACCAAAACACCTACCAGAGTAGCTAAAAGACAAAAAGCCAAAAGACAAATACCAAGTGTGAGCAAGATGTGCGGCCACTGGAACTCTCATGCACTGATGGAGGGAGTGCCTTTTAGTTCAAATATTTTGGAAAACTGATTGGTAGTTAACTGCTAAAGCAGAACATGAGCATACCCTATGAATCAGCAATTCCATTCCTCAGAAATACCCAACCAAAACAGACATGTATGTACTAGAAGACAAGCGCAAGAATGTACCTAGAAGATACATTACCTGGAAGATATTATTATTCACAACCCAAAAAGAAATAACCAATGTCCATCAACAGAATAGAGAAGTAGTAAAGAATCTAGAAAACAAGCAAAACTACTCTATGGTGCTAAAAGTCAGAAAGAGGCTGGGAGAGAAGTTTAAGGGGAGCTTCTATGGCACAGGTAATGTCTTTTTAAACTAGGTGTACTGTGTGAATCCATTAAGCTGTAAACTCCATGTGCACTTTAAACATTATACAACAAAACAATTTACTAAGAGTGTTCTGGTAATTTTTGGCACAGAGCTATCATGAATGGAACCTTGTATCAAATAGGACTTTTTGAGTTGTGACAGCAGAAATTCAATTCAAACTAACGTAACAGAAAAAGGGAAAAGTATTGGTTTAAATGTCTTTAAAAAAAAAAAAGCTACACTAGAGCCAGAGATGCAAAAGCAATCATCAGGTTTTTTGTCCTTCTCTGTTTGGCTTTTTTTGTGGGCTTTTTTTTCTGCCAGGCATCAAGGCACTCTCTCATGAAACTCCAGACTTACCTCATCACCATAATCAGCAAAGACAACAGAAAACATCTTTCTGTAAATTCTGACAACAGGACCAGCATCAGCCTAGCTTGAGTTGCATACCCTTCCTGTAGGCTATTCTGCCCCATTTGAACCCGTGGACTAAGAGTAGTAAAGGTGTGTTTTCTCAAGGGCAAATCAAGGTGCTGTTACCAGGAAAAGGGGGGAATGAATGCCAGAGAGGCAAAATCAACATTCTGTATATTTGGAGGAGACAGGAGAAAACTCTTCATTTGCATTCTCTCATACTGATTTATGTTAAATTAAGTCGGTTAATAAAAGTAATTTATAGCTTTCCTATCTAAGGATCCAAGCTGCTTTGTAAAAGTCTCTGAGCTTTTCCCTCTGGGAGAGGGAAACTGAGTTTATCATCAGATGTCTCTGACATCAGTCTCTCCTCCTAGACTACCTTGCACACTATGATCAAATTAATCTTCCCAATGCATGGCTCTAGTTATAAAACAATCCTAAAAAAGAAACCATATTCCCCACCAAAGTTAAAGATTTTGTCTGTCACTCATGGTCCTTCCATGATGTCACCCTTTTACCTTTCCATACTTATATATTATGTTACTTATATATTATGTTGCTCCCTTTGTGTACACCAAGTCAGTGATTTTGGGAGTTTGTCACTGTCACTGACTGACTTTAGAGTATTACGATGTAACTGACATTCAATGTATCAGTCACAGATTTGGGCGTTAACTTTCCTGTGACTTTTCCTTTCTGGTTTTAAAGGTACAGTACAATAAAATGATTTATAAATGCTAAATCTGACCCTTAATATATCATGTTTTTCATCTAGTCAGTATTCTTATTAAACCAAGTTTATCCTTCTAAAAATAAGAAAGTGTGCTAACTCTTTATGATAAAGTATTGTGAGAGATATAAACAGCACTTTCTTAACGGGAAGACCTATTAGAGAACTATTTTCTCCACAGCATTCATCTTTCCCCATAAACAAAATATTTACAGTGTATAATTATTTCTCCCGAGTTTCAAAGACTCAGGAGAAAGATACTAGTTTTACTTTTATACACAAGTGGAACTTGTAATAAACTGCACTATCTTTTTCAGAGTATGTAAAACAAGATATGTTTAGAAATAGGCCACCTGGATCTTTAGCTAATTTCATTTAGGCTAATGTCTCCACAGCTTCACCTTTAACCAAAAGTGATTTACGTACATAACCAATTTACTAACTTGTCAAGGTTTCAGAATTACAAATTGATTTCTACCAAAAGCAAAAAGATGAACTGCGACATGAGCAAAATTACTTTAAAATAAATGCATAAATAAAATGTATAAGCATATCATTTTATTTTCATTTAAGCCAACTATGCTGTAAGCTAGACAAGATGTATGATTCACATTTTACACTTTAATACAAATTTCAGAACATAAAGTATATTTTCTATTTTTCAAATCCATATTTTATCTGAAATACAATATTTATAAAACAAACAGCTCCTGCAACAAAACATTATTAGAAGAGTTAAATTATTTATTAAAAAATTTTTTTAGAGACAGGGTCCCATTCTGTCGCCCAGGTTGGAGTGCAGTGGTATGATCACAGCTCACTGTAACACTGTAACATCAAATTCCTAGGCTCAAGTGATCTTCCTGCCTCAGCCTCTCGAACAGCTGGGACTACAGGCATGCACTACCATGCCAGGTTTTTTGTTTTTTAAATAGAGGCAAGGTCTCATTATCCTGCCTAGGCTGGTCTTGAATGCCTGGTCTCAAGTGATCCTTCTGCCTTGGCCTCCCAAAATGCTGGTATTACAGGCACGAGCTACCACATCTGGCCAAAATTATTTTTTAATGGTTGTGGTGGAGCCAATTTTCCTCATTATGTACCTACAGGGAATTAGCACACTCTCACAGTTCTTGAATACAACAAAGAATGTGGTAATGATGAGTACATACTATATATAAATTCAGCCAAACATTCACATCCAAACATCCAAAATTTAAGACTGACTTTTGATTTTAACCTAATATTTTGAAAATAAAATTTAAAATGCCCTCCAAACTATCTTTCTTTTAGGGTAGCCATCAATCATCTTCTTTCTCAATATAGGTCTTTGCATTAACCCGCGCCATCTGCCTGGCCAAGTACCTGTCTCTAGCTGACATTACAGTTTCTTCACTGTTCCGCTTTGCAAACTTGCTCACTGCTTCAGGTGGTCTCTCTGGTTCTTTACCCTTCTCTTGCCTTTCCTCTGTGAGTCTGTGTTTTGTTCCCAGGGATGATTCAGAATTAGAGGCTTTCTCCTGGTTTCTTTCTTTGTCCTTTGCTATGTTTCTCATTTTGTTGGATATTTCTTGGTCAAAAAATGTATCCTTTGCCCTAGAATTTGGGCTGCTTTCCTTTCTGTCTCGATTTCTTTCTGAAGATTGAACACTTACTTCTCGTTTTTCTCTATCTCTGTATTTATCATTATTTTCATATCTTTCCTTCCTTACTTTCATATGCTCTTCTTTCGCTTTGCTTTTCTCTTCCTTCTCTCCTTTCTCACCGTGTCGGTTCTGATCATTTTGTTGTCTATCTCTTTCTTGTTCTCTTTGGGAATACTTCTCCCTGTCTTTCTCCCTTTTCCACACTCTGTCACTTCTTTCTCTTTGGTCCCTTGCCCTTGGTTTATCTTCCTGTTCATGCCTCTTCCAATGGGAATCTCTATGACTGGCCTCTCTGTGCCTATGAGAATCCCTTTCTTTCCAGTAATCGCGGTCAGTGTAATGGTTCTCCTGGTCTCTGGATTGCTTCTGTTGGTGCTGATCTTCCCTTTTCTCACGTCCTCTCGATGTTCGTGATCCTTTCGTGTGGTGTCTGGCACTGTGCCCTCTTTCTTCACTAGGTGACCGAGAGTGGTTTTGATTCCTGTGGTGCTTGGAGTCATTCTCAGGAGTCTCTATGACCTTTTCCCTTCTGCAATTCACTCTAGTTTCTTCTACTTCATCATCCTCACTGCTCTTAGCATCAAAGTCACTGTCTGCATCTGGGTTTTTCTCCACTTTCACATCAGTTTGAAGAAAGCATTTCTCCTGTGGTATTCTGCTTTTTGAACTTACTTCATTGGAGTAGCCCCTTGATTTTTCTTCCTTTATACCAGATCTTAAAAACAAAAAAACAAAAAAGGGCAGAAAAAATGCCACATTATCAGCTGTAATAAGCAAATGAAGGGTTCATATAATTTTTATCAATACTCAAATCAATACACCTATAGTGATATATACTGTCTGATTATCCAAATGCAAAAAGGTCCTGATGTCTATGCAAACTAGTAATTTCAAATTCATACCATTCAGAATATGTCCAATATTTGTAGAAGTGAAAAGAGAAAATTAGCCCTTGTCTACTATATTACTAGAACATACAGGCAAGGGTTTGTACAGGTCTTCATTTTTTGGTAAGCCTAAGACAAAGAACAATTGGGAAAAGTAAGATATGTTCTGAATCTAAGTTCTGTTTTCGCAACATGAAGCTTAAGTTGTGACTCTCAGATTTTTTGTTTCCTTTCACTCCCAAAGTGCTGGGATTACAGGAGTAAGCCACCGCGCCCAGCCATTTTATTTTATTTTTTGAGATGGAGTCTAGCTCTGTCGCCAGGTTGGAGTGCAGTGGTGCAATCTCAGCTCACTGTAATCTCCGCCTTCCGGGTTTAAGCAATTCTCCTGCCTCAGCCTCCTGAGTAGCTGGGATTACAGGCACGTGCCACCACGCCTAGCGAATTTTTTGTATTTTTAGTAGAGACAAGGTTTCACCATGTTGGCCAGGATGGTCTCAATCTCCTGACCTCATGATCCGCCCGCCTCAGCCTCCCAAAGTGCTAGGATTACAGGCGTGAGCCACCACAGTCAACCTACTTTATTTACTTTAAATTAAGTAGCTACACGTGACTAGTGCCTACATACTGAACAGTGCTGTTCTAGCCCCTGATATGTAAGTCTTATATTTTATGAAGGCTAGATCCTATTTTTGAAAATAAATCACTTTCCTGTTTATATACTATCTGAACACGTATATAAGACTTACATTGTAGACACCTAATTCTTTCCAAATTTCTCCTTAATTCTGACAGCAAAATCATTTTAAGGTACCAGGCACCAATCATTTTAAACATCATGAGGAATACCTACATTCTTACTTAAAAAAAAAAAAAAAAAAAGCAGCCAGGAGCAGTGGCTCATACATGTAATCCCAGCACTTTGGGAGGCTGAGATGGAGGCATCACTCAAGCCCAGGAGCTCGAGACCAGCCTGGGCAACATAAAGCCCCATCTCTACAACAAAAATACAAAAAGAGGCTGGGCGTGGTGGCTCACGCATATAATCCCAGCACTTTGGGAGGCCAAGGCAGATGGATCACTTGAGGTCAGGAATTCGAGATCAGTCTGGCCAACATGGTGAAACTCCATCTCTACTAAAAACACAAAGATTAGCTGGGCATAGTGGCATGCACCTGTAGTCCTAGCTACTCATGAAGCTGAGGCAGGAGAATCGCTTGAACCTGGGAGGCAGAGGATGCAGTGAGCCGAGATCGCGCCATTGCACTCCAGCCTGGGCGATAGAGCAAGACTCCATTCCATCTAAAAAAAAAAAAACAAAACCAAAAAACCAAAAAAAACAAAAACACAAAAAGAAAATTGGCTGGGCGTGATGGCTTGCACCTGTAGTCCCAGCTACTTGCCAGGATCATTTGAGCCCCTGAGGCAAAGGTTGCAGTGAGCTATGACTGAATCACTGTACTCCATCCCACCCTAGGCGACAGAGTGTGACTCTGTCTCAAAAAAAAGAAAAAACCACAATTTGATTTTGCTTTCCCTTGAAGATTTTGCTCTCCCTTGTTAAGAACCATAAGTCACTTAAAAATGCAGAAACTTTATACATTAAAAGTCTGTCTCTGGTTTTACAATAATATTAAACTCAATCACTGTTTTAATGTAACAAATTCTGTGAACTGCAGAATAAAAATGATCTTAAACTAAATCTGTAGGTTTTAAAATCAAGAAACTGCAAATTTCTAGCCATTCATTCAATTAGGTAAGGCTGACTGACAACACAATATGCAATGTTGTAATCTTCCATCTTTCCGAGGGTTAAAATGACCCCACAACCACAGATTATTATAACAGTATCTTTCTTCAAAATATTTCATATACATCTCCTCACCTGGCTTCACGAAAGCTGCATTTAGGTACTTCCTCTTCACCAACTGCTTGATTTAATAGGTGCCTATAAAATCCACTGAGATCTCTCTGCTTGGTTACATCCAAACATGCTAACAGAGGGAAAGCAAAAATTAGAATATATTCAATAAGGCACAGTGCAGTTTCATTTTATAGACGTAGAGTATATAACATACAGTGTGTAAACTATTCTCTGGATCAGGACTTGGTAAGCTATATCCTACAGGCCAAATTGGGCCTGTTGCCTGTTTTTGTAAATACATTTTTATTGAAACAAAGCCCTGTTCATTTATGTATTGTCCAAAGCTGCTTTTGTACTACAAAGGCAGAGCTGAGTAACTGCAACAGAGATCATATATACAAAAAGCCCTAAAGTATGAAGACAATCTGGCATTCATAAATATGAATTTATAAATTTAAAGTCTTAAAATATGAATACTAAAATACTATCTGGTCCTTTATAGAAAGACTGCTGACTGGCACTCTAAACACACAGTACATGCTTAGACAGAATGTTAAAGACTTGGTTTTCTTCTAGTCAAAAGCTAAAGAGGTCAAGCGCAGTGGCTCACGCCTGTAATCCTAGAACTTTGGGAGGCTGAGGTGGGTGGATCATCTGAGCTCAGGAGTTCAAGACAAACCTGGCCAACATGGTAAAATTCCGTCTCTACTAAAAATATAAAAATTATCCAGGTGTGGTGGTACATGCCTGTAATCCCGGCTACTTGGGAGGCTGAGGCATAAGAATTACTTGAACTCAGGAGGCAGAGGTTGCAGTGAGCCAAGATCACATGACTGCACTTCAGCCTGGGCAACAGAGCGAGACTCTGTCTCAGAAAAAAAAAAAAAACAA